>NW_025764728.1:217531-393757 GCF_019669845.1 Emericellopsis atlantica | reverse complement strand
TAACCCTAACCCTAACCCTAACCCTAACCCTAACCCTAACCCTAACCCTAACCCTAACCCTAACCCTAACCCTAACCCTAACCCTAACCCTAGCTGGCGCGACTATCGTCAAGACCTGCGAAAACACGCGGATCACAGAAGCGAATACGATGAAGTTCGTTCGTGAGAAGACAAGCATACCAGTACCAGAGATCTACAATGCATACAAAGACGAGGATTCAGGCCGGGTTCGCATTGTCATGGAGTATGTCGACGGGGAGACGCTAGAAATGGCCTGGGACAAGTACACTGAGGAGGAGAAAGACGACGTTTCAAAGCAACTTCGCGGTTATTTCAACGAACTCCGACAGATCAAGGGAAATTACATCGGAGGCATAGATGGCACCGCCTGTGACGACCAATTCTTCTCACATGACCTCTTTGCGTTTGGACCCTATAATGATGAATCGGAGTTTAACAAAGGGCTTGTAAAAGCGTGGTCACACAACCGCCAAGACGATGCGTACGTGCGACTTCTATGCCGGACACTACTCGACGTTATGAAGAATCACGAGATCGTTCTAACTCATAACGACTTCGCTCCAAGGAACATTCTTGTGCGAGGATCTAAAGTCGTGGCTATCTTGGACTGGGAGTTTTCTGGATTCTTTCCTGAGTATTGGGAGTATTGTAAGGCACTATGGCGACCAGGCTGGGATGCTGGGTGGGTTAAGGATGGTCTTGTGGAGAGGGTCTTGGGTCCCTACTTGCAAGAACTAGCCGTGATACTAAACACTTCTGATATTATTTGGTAGTGGGCGACTATCTAATAAATACGCTGCATTTTACTGGGCGCAAAAATAAGGTGATGAGGGCGGTGGAAACGCGTGAACTCAGACTCCAACAGGAGGCTAACGCCCAAGAAAATCACGAGAGCCAATCTTGGGATGGCAATGCTAGTTGCAAAATGGGTGCTGATGATCCCGGTTCTGAGGCTGGTCCTGCCGTCTGCAGTACAGCCGAGGACCCAGAAAGCGAAGATGGAGAACAAGAAGAAGGAGATGGTGATGATGATGAAGACGATGACGATGACGACGATGACGACGATGAGGAAGAGGAGATCATCTGGGAGCCACTTGCTCTGGCAGCAACACGCTCCGACCTGACTACGTTCAACTTCCTACTCGAGAAGTATGGCCACAACCTTCCGCCGGAAGAGTTCCACACAGCTCTGGCTCAGGCTGCCGGTCATGATCGCATGGAGGCGTTAACTCGCCTCTTCGAGGTGATGGAATGTCCAAGATCAGCGATCCAACTTGCTCTGGATGAAGCGTCATTCACTCGTCGCTGCGACATAATCCATTTGCTGCTGACAAAATGCTCAGGTCTTGACTGCAACGCGGCACTTTTTAGCTTCTGCTATGGATTTGATGGCGAGCAGGAGATCGAAGTGCTCGGAGCTTTGTGGGAGTATTCGAACGCGACCATCTCCACCGCGATCTTGGACAAAACACTATATGCGGCGACTGATTTCGAGTCTGCCAATACAGTCAGATTGCTGCTAAGATATGGCGCCGATCTCAATGCCATAGGCGAAGAGTAAGGACCACGGGCCGGCTTCCCCAGGCAGAGAGTATGTGTTGCTGACGTCGGGACAAAAGATACGGAAACGCCCTCACGGCTGCCGCCTACGATGGTACAGTTCACATCATCGAGAATCTGCTTAGCTACAAGGCCGATGTCAACGCGCCCGACGGCTGGGCCTTACAGACTGCCGCCGGTCAAGGGCACGTGGAGGTTGTTCAACTGCTTCTGAAACACGGGGCAGACGTGAATGCCTTCAGCGTGCATAAGAATATGCCACAGGGGACTGCTCTCCAAGCTGCTGTCGAGGCTGGGAATGTAGAAATCGCCGACCTTCTTCTCGAGCATGGCGCGAACCCCAACCGAGGCGGGGGTCTGTATGAGTATCCCATCATTGCTGCTGCGAGCAAAGGCGACAAAGAAATGGTACAGCGTCTCCTCCAGGCCAGGGCGAATCTGGATGTCACTGGAGGGCCAAACATGGCTGGGCCTATTGCTTCAGGTTCCACGATTCTGCCGCAAGAAACCATTCGCTCACTCCTTGACGCTGGTGCGGACATCAACTTACCAGATAAGAACGGCGACACGGCGCTCATAATGGAGGCGTTTAACGGAAACGGCCAGGTGGTGCAACTATTGCTCGACCGTGGTGCCGACGTGCTGCACGCGAATAGGAACGGCTTCAACGCGCTACAAGGAGCAGTCATGAGCGAGAACGCGGGGTGTATCAGCGTCATTGTTGAACATGTAGAAGCGCTGATGGAGCTGATACGAGTGGAAGTTACGTCTGGCAATTCTGCGGTGTCGGCTCTGGTACGCAAAGTTGAGAACAGAAACCAAGGCCTTGACTACGGCGACTGCCCAGCAGGAAAGCCACAGGAGCCAACCGGCTCCATGATCTCACGGGGCTTATCTTCCGTGGCAGAAATGTCGGCATTGGCCTCCTTACCTGCCCCCGAGTCTGGTAGCTTCTCTTCTGGCCATCCGCTTGACAACCCGCGATCGAGCTATCGAGATGGCGGTTGGGCACCACTTGATCCTTCAAAGCACCCACAGCCTACGAGATTCGATCCAGGAGCAACTGGACAGGCAGAGTATGTAGGCAACTTCGGGCCTCACCAACGCTCCAACAGCGGAGGGCCTGGACGGCATGGTGTGCCTCAGATATCCGCAGCCCACGATGGGTATGCTAGAAGGCTCACCATGGCTACATCAAGTGAACCATCGCTCGCGCAAAGGTCCACAGACCAATCTCTTCATCAGTCAGCGTCCGCAAGCGGTTTGAACCAGTATGGCGAAAGATATGGAGTGCCGCCAGCCGGAACTTCAAACCTATACTACTGCCAGGAACCTCGCCGGCCACCCCCCAGGGCTTCGCTGTCCTCGGACTCTAGCCTCGACTATGGTCCGTACCAGCCGTACAAGGGCCCTTCAAAAAAGTCGAAGCTTCCACAACAGCCTTATCCTCACAGCCAAGCCCAGAACTACCAGCCACTGCCTCGAGACGTTCGTCCTGTGAGCTCCACGCCAATTGGCCCAAGGGCCACGCTGGCGCCATCTGAGTCGTATCAACTTGATCCTTATCCTCCGATGGATGTTCCTCCCATATATCACCAGCAGCCCCCACAACATGGAGGCGGGCCTGAGACAGTAGCCGCTCGGCGTCAGACATATCAGCCATACCCGCAGGCACAAAACATGGAGTCACCGTATCACGCGTACGGCCCCGCGAGCAGTAATGTTACGTCGTCCTTGAACCAGACAAACCAACAAGAGCAGAAGCCTGCGTTACCACCCCCACTGCATCGCAAACCCGTCGCTGTGTCTGCAAAGCCGGCCTACTCCGGTCAAACGGACCAGCAGCCGCAGCAGTACCTTCACTCCACATATACCCAGAACTCAGAGTCTGGGTCCTCGTACCTACCATGGAAGTAGTTTCAAGAAGGAGAGAAGTTGCTCAATGATGGGGGCAGTTCTGCTTACCTACATGTACCGGGCTCATACTTTTCAAAGACATACACTGGTCCATGTCCCTGCATTCATGGATCTGGGATTCCACACCATATTATCCATTCATCTCTGCGAATCTTCTTTAGTCTATACTGAGCGAAATAATGTGACATATCGATTTATACTCATTTTAGTGCACTATTGGCAAAGGCTGCCGTTGCTTTCGCAGCACTTGCCTTTCGTTCGCTGTATCGATCCTCGAACAATGTGTGGTGCTGGCGCATGATAATGGTGTACTTGACCAGCTCTTCCATGCAATCCACCAGTCTATCGCGGTTCCCACTCGGCAGCAAACGAGCCTTGCCGCTGCCGTCGCCTCCCTCGTCTTCGAATTGCTTGAAAGCTGTCGGGATGCTCGACTGGTTGGGAATGGTGAACATCCTCATCCATCGACCCAGGACGCGGAGACTGTTCACGGTGTTGAAGGACTGACTGCCACCATTCACCTGAACAATAGCCAGAGTTCGTCCCTGAGTCGGCCTCACGGAGCCTGTGGACAGCGGGATCCAGTCAATCTGGTTCTTGAAGACGGCAGTCAAGTTGCCATGCTGCTCAGGGGAGCACCAAACGTGTGCATCGCTCCAAAGAGAAAGCTCGCGGAGCTCCTGGACAGCCGGGTGATCTGTCGAGACCGAGTCACGGATGGGAAGCTGCGATGGATTGAAGATGCGCACGTCGCATCCGAGCCTGTGGAGGATGCGGGCTGCCTCAAAGGCTGCGAGCTTGGAATAGGATCTGTGATGTCTCAGTCACTGCCTTCTGCCGCGAGGTGGTGCCACTTACCGTTTTCGCAGACTCCCGTATAGGACAAGGATATTGAGTCGGGAGCCGGTCTTCTCCACGTCCGCTTGCGCCATTGCGGTGACGGTGTCGAGCTCGAGTTCCGCCACCCAATCGCCTGCCGCACCCTCGTGATCCAGAAGAAATGGCCTGTATCTGGACCTGATCGCAGGCTCATCCTGAGCCTCGCCGATGGGCAGATCCGGGGAAGCAACGACGCCGCCATTGGCTTTGAGAGAACACGAGTTTGGATCGTTGGCATGGCGGTGCACCAATTTTTCGGGCGATAAAGAAGACATGGCTGTTGAGGCAAAAGAAGACGTAAAGACCCGAGGCGAGTAATTAGCACGTAGATGTGAACGCCAGCAAGCAATTGTGCGGAGGCGAGTACCCATTCTGCGTGAACATAATGAGTGAAGACGACGGGGAGAGAGGTGTTGATAATGTGGAATAGTGAACGATGATGCCTCCTGACTCGCCTAACCGCATACACACAATATTGCTCTATCCGATTGAAGGCTACGCGGTATGCTTTTGCGCCTTCTCCACAGATAGTGATGAGTTTTAAGCTATGCAATCGTGGGCTTATTAATTCGTAATGAAAGAATTAAACGTTAACAGGAGCTAACGTGCGCGTAGATCATAGATTGCCCGTCTAGGAGATTTGCAAGCGCTGAATATCGACCAATCATGTAAGGGGCCTGACACATGCAGGTTAGAGACCAGATAAATGTTTGAAACAATGCGCCAGCGAGATTCAAAAAGCACTCAATCTGATGAGAGAATCGAACAATTGTGTTGATAATTCTTTGGGGCAAAATTAAACAGTCTTCTTCTATAATTACCTCCCTAAAACAAGGATTCGCTCGTCCGGCATGCTCTCTCCATAGAGTCACAAGCCTTACTTCCCGGGTATCCAAGATGCAGATAATTCCCTCAAGATCCTGCGATACTGGCTGTTAACAACATGACATCGAAGTAACTTAACAACATCACTCTACAATAGTCTCCGCGCCGTACTCATGCCTAGGAAGGTCTGACTCAACGAGGGCATGGTCGCTTATCTCCCACCAGAAACAATATCTGACTCGCGCATTCTAGATCAGAAAACCGGCCTCTGCGACCGAAAACCGCGAAAATCAGCGTCGCTCGCGTGCTCGCCGTAGAGAGCTCGTTCAGGACCTACAAGAGAAGGTCGCCCGCTTCGAACGCGAGGGGGTGCAGGCCAGCATTGAACTACAACGGATCGCCAAGGCTCTTGAACTGGAGAACCATCGGCTCCGCGCGCTGCTCGACCGCAAAGGTGTCGCGCCTGATGAGATTGCTCGCCACCTCCGTGCGACCGGTTACGATGATGCGCCAACGGCCACTCACAGCTCCGATCCTAGTCAGCATCCTCCGCCAACAAGCATACCGAATATTAGCTATCCGAGAAGACTAGCGAAAAGTTCTAAAACTCTAACAAATCCGCCAGCGCCAAATGCCACGTTTCCGTCAGGCGATACCCACTCCTCGCAGCATCGACTCCAAGATCGATTGACTAGTGTCGTGTCTCCTAGGCTAGCACAAGGTCGTCCAGCGGTGTCCATCACATATCCAAATGCCGGGCCGGAGGACTATGCCAGTAAGGGAGCACTTGCTTCGGGTGCCCAGAAGGAAAAGTTGCCACCGTTCCTCTACCCACCTCAACTATCCACGAATTTGTCGCGTCATGTGAGTGGCACGATGTCCTGTAAGACAGCCATCGGTCTGGTGGCCGGCATGCACCACAGCTCTCAAAAAGACGAGATCAAGGGCTTGCTACGTTGTGGACAAACGGATAATTGCGAAGTCGAGACCTCGGAAGTGTTTTCAGTGATAGATCAGATACTATGAGTCTAGCAGCCGTGGGCCCTTAGTACGCGCTTCACTCGTTCTCCCGGAGAGGCAGCTTACTACACTCCCCCACCTGCAGCCTGTCCTGATATTTAGCTGAATTCGCGTATTTCTGACGAAGCTTATTCTCGAGGACGAGCCAGTCCGGCTTCGTCGCATTGGGCAGGTCATTAGCAGGTGGCTGATCGCTCTCAGTATCTTCATGATCTTTGTCGCCTCTGGCTTTCTCCTCACGATTGACAATCTTCTCCATTGGACCTTCTTCCCAGCCGTCCACAAGTATGACGGTGACTCCGGCACGTTTGCCACGTAAGCTGTCCTGGACGTTGAACCTGTGGAAGAGATCTCTGCCTGGGTTCATATGCGCCCCAAAGCCGTGAAGTCGACGATTTGCGCCTTCATTTCGACATGGTCGGAAGAAGGTGGAGTTACAAAGACGTCCATGGTGCAGGTATCGAAGGGTAAGTACTGCTATGGCTGTGGCGCTTAGGAATGCAGCTCGACACGTACAGCCTGAAAAAAGCCCCGGTGGTTAACTCGAGCGAGACGGAGGCTGAGAACCCTACCGCGAAGCAGGAATTATTGAGAGACATGAGAAATGCACACAGGGATTGACAGTTCTTCTATTTCAACTAAAGATCCGGTCTCATGGACCCGTGAAGTGGTCATTTTCTAGAATACACTTCCTATCTACTGCTTCACACTCCCATCCTTATTGAATTGTTGGTTTGTAGCCTTCTCTGTCTCCTCTTTCGTCGTGGTTCTCTGTGTCGTGGTTCCATGTGACGCTATCGGCTCTGGTTTTTGAACGCTAGCTCCAGCTGCAGCCTTAACTCTTTCTAGTTCTTCGCGACGTCTGTCCCCTTCTGGGTCCATGCTAGTATACTGCCAACGTGTTAGTATTTGACCATAGTTCGGGCAGGGGGGACATACTGCCTCGGCCATGCCATGGCCATCGTAGCTTGTAGTACTTCTGTCGGACATGTTTAAACCCTTAGATAGAGACGTTTCAGTAGAATGAGTATAGAGTCAGGCTCTTGAAATCCCAAAGTTAGAAGATATCAAGATATTAACATAAAGTGATAATCGGGAATCACAATAAATAAGGTATAGTAAAGACATGATTATGTTAATTCAGCAGCTAGACTAAGTGGGAATCTATTCCCTCTTTAAGTCTTTAGCTATAAGGCAGAGAGACTCGGGGACTTTTGAATCTAGCTCTTCCTAGTCACTTGCTACGGAGTAGCTGCATGTTAGATTCACCGGTTAGGAGCGCTATTCGCTGAATGACGCAGTGATACGCAAGGTATTCGTGATTTCGTATCCTCAGATTGCCAAGCGCAACCACTCACATTCAATGTCACAACGCCACTCCGTGTCACCAGTCGCTTGTCTGGAGAGTGGCCAATCATGACTTCACCCCGGGTGAATCGCCGACCTGGGAATCATTCTGCATATCTCATGTAGGAGATGGCAGCACAGTAGGGGGCTACTGTGCTGCTCTTGGAATGAGGGGAACCAATCCATTGC
Organism: Emericellopsis atlantica; assembly: GCF_019669845.1. Lineage (NCBI taxonomy): Eukaryota > Fungi > Ascomycota > Sordariomycetes > Hypocreales > Bionectriaceae > Emericellopsis > Emericellopsis atlantica. The sequence continues at coordinate 385,999 of NW_025764728.1, read as the reverse complement.
CTGATCAATTAGGAGGCGATCGCCGGGACTGCATCATTCAATCCTCTGTGTCAAATTCAACGTGCTCACACGAGCGCACTTACCTTAGATAAAGTAAAGACCCTACCTTAGAACCTTATTAATTAGCAATAATAATAATACTCGCGTGGTTAAATAACTATATAAGTAAGGGGTATGTGATAATAAGCCTACCTTATAGCGGGGCTAGGCTCGATTAAGTTTCTACCGTTAGCGGTGAAAAGGTAATACCGGAAGGGTAAGAACCCGAAATTAATAAAACCGGAGGTAAATAACCTAGAGTATAGGATATTAGAGAAAGAGGCTTTAAGAGGATAGGTTTATATAACTAAGAATATATAAATAAAGCCTTAATAATTTTTTTTTTATAATAATATAAAATACTTAAATAACTTTTTTTATAATATATTATAATTATAAGCTTAAATAATTCATTATTTATTAATTAAGAACTTTTTATAATAATGATTAAAAAAATAATATTTATTAGAATTATATTAGATCTATAGGTTATAGGTTCGAATATCATAATAAATAATAAGTATAGTTTAATTAGAGCTTTTTATATAAGTAATACTTATAAAAGAGTAACTAATTTAGAGCCCTTAAATTAATTAAGGGGTATATCGTACGCTATAAGGAGTAATACTAAGTTATAAGGTGTGGCGTTATACTTTTGTATATGATAATCAGAAAGTGTGAACTCGTGACACATTGCCTTATCTCAGGTTTATTGGCCAGTCAGACTAGCAATACCGCCCGTACACATATCTCAGTGCGCTATAGCCTAGGTAGAACAAATGCGCTGTGGTTTTGCTTTAGAGCTTTTGCTCTCGTGTATTGTTTTACTCATTCCTGTGCACACCACGCCTTGTCTCACCCATACCACCTAACCCAATCAGCAGGCTACAGCGAGTCGATATCAAAGTACCACGCGATCGAAAGAATGGCCATTGAGGAGAATGGCAGAACCCAGCCGTGGAAGGTTTGGCTCGAACAAGTAATCGCTGCGCGACAGGAGGCTGAGTCTTCTCCGGACCTCAGACATGTCCAGGAGGAGCGCGTGAGACAATATGAAGAGAAGCTCCGCAAGTCAGGCGGCTCGGGTGGCTCTGAGGGCACCCCCAAACCAAACAAGGCAGGCTGAGGATATTGGCTATCGCAAATGTAAGTCATTACGAAAGCACGACATGTTAGGCTAGTTTCTAGTCACTAAAGGTGCATAGGACTGTTTCGCGAGAAGTCGAAAGGACCGTTTGTAAACTATCTGAGACCGAGTTGCACAGACTATTTATCAATTGATAAGGATGGCTCTGATCTCCATACTCGCTCTCTGGTGGCAGTCCTTGGATGCATCCTCCCACTTGAACGCACAATGCGGAGAGGCCTATTTGCTTCGTCTTAGTACATATAGTCTGCAATTGAGATCACAAGCGGACTTGAATCGTTTATACGTACACATGGCAACTTGGCTGCCTTCTGTTTCAGCGTCCGTGTCGTACATTTTGATAAGCAAAGCCTCGTCTGTGGTCATATTACACGCGAACCACCATTGGTGATCAGGATTGTGATGTACTTGGAGGACTTCGCCCACGTAGTGGATTGATGGAAGGTCGCAAGCCACATAGTCGTCTGGCAGTGTTGTTCTCCAGTCACAAAGGGCCAACGGGTAGTCTTGAAGTGGTCCTGCCAAAGGTCGCCAGATGCTGTTGAATCCTGGGTCAGTGGGATTGGAATACAAGTACCAGGACATTGAGCTTACTTGATTACCCGAATGTGGCGGGATTTGAAGTCCTCAAATCTTTCCGGAAGATCATGTTTTATTCTGCGGAACACAGATGCAGGTGTTTGGTCTACGCATGTGATTAATCGTCGGCTACAAGATGCTCTGATATGAAAAAGCCGTACCAACGTGGGCGTCACAGGCTGCTCCAAGGATTTGCTCGCTCCTTGCTCGTTCCTTAGCTCCGCTTCAAGATCGTATTCCTGAAACGTTACATCTCGAACCTGGGGATAATTAATTCCACACTGGTCGAGTGATATTTAAGACCTCTCACCGTAGCATCAAAGAAGTAAACATATTCTGCGTCAAACTTCTCCTTCAAGTATTGTTCCGCCTCTGGGAAGTATAGATCGCGGATCGCTCCCTGGTTGCGGAGCTCTTCAGTCGTGGCAGAGGTGGGAAACTTGACTAGCTCGAATCCATGAGTGCCTGTTGTGAAAGTCTGCGTTGAATGCCTGATGTCGCGAATGTTGACAGGGTGGTAGGAAATGCTTAGATTACTGTGTTTAGCTCCAGGTGTGTTTGATAGTAGAAAGGTGACAATATACGGTTTCTCCTCTTCATACAGCTTCAGCCGGTCAAGATATCCAATCTCGCCCGAAGTCGTGTAATCTGCCATACTCTCCGGGTATATCTCAGCTATCTTTTCGATATACTAAGTATAGCTTAAGTAAATTATATATTTTATATAATCTCGAATAATCTTAATTCCTAGGAACTACTTAGTGTCCCCTTAATTATAGCTTTAGTTACCGCGGGTTATAAAGGGTAATAAAAAACTAATATATTATCTATTATGAAAATAATATAAATATCTTGAGTAAGCGAATAGAATACATAAGGTTCCTTAGCGCTTTATATAAGTCTAAGGGCTTTAAGTTTTAATAAGAATTCCTTAAACTATAATATTAATAAGTCCTTTAGCCCGTATAGCGCTTTATCGAGTTCTATATATATATCGGGTTACTTAAATCCTAATTATAGGGGCAAAAACGGGGTTAGGCTATTAGGTTAGGGCTAGAAAATCTCATAGAATTTCGCCCCTAGGGGTGAAAGTAGCCGTGTGTGACGTTCGGGTTAGACTAGCTATAGGGTAGGTAGATCTAAGGTCGGTTTATAAACTAAGTACACTAGGATATCGTTAACTTAATGTGACGTTCGGGTCAGACTAACTATAGGGTAGGTAGATCTAAGGTCGGTTTATAAACTAAGTATACTAGGATATTATTAACTTAAGCGGTCGGGTTATAGTCTATATACGAGATAGTAAATCTTGCGTAGATAATTATATTAATAGCTAAGGAGCTAGTAGAGACTAACTATAGTAAAGCTAGGCTTCCTATATACTAAGTGAATATTATATAGTCGACGATAGTCGACTATCGTTTATAAGCGCCTTTATAGCGTAGTCGACTATAGTCGCTAGTCGCTTATAGTTATCTATCCTACGTGGTATACGGGTGACGTATAATAGGAGGAAAAAAGCGGGGGTCACGTGAGAGGCGTATACGGTCGTATATTAGGTCGTAATATAATATCTCCCCTTCCGAGATTCTATCCTAGAATTAGCTAAAACCCGTTAGCCGTCCGTCGTAAGTCGTATTCGGCAACCTCTTCCTTTTATTATACCTAACCGTATATAGAAATATCCCTCTTCTTATAAGGGAACTAATAACTCGTGTCGCGCTATCCTAATTAAAGCTATTTATCTTAACGGTTCTAAGAGCGAGATACCCTACACTCGTTATTATCGCGCTAAGCGCGTTTGTCGTATAAATAGTAATTCTCGTCGCTATACGTCGTATATCGAAATAAAGAAAACTTATAATAGTATTAGCGTGGCGTCGTATCGTGAGTACTATATATATTTTTCGTGTATATACTAACCTATATTTTAGTAACGCGTGCGGTATCTAAGTAGAAACGAGTGGAAGCGGATTTAGAAAAATCCGAGAGGGAGCTCTAAGAGGCTCTAGGGCGCGTTTAGCGCCTTCGTCGCTAACGAGAACTACTTCGAAGTCGGACCTCGGAGTTAGTATCTCGTGGTATATATGAGTTAGATAAGGAGGATAAGGTGCGTTCTTAGGAAGAGGCTATTCTTAAGGAGTAGTAGGTAGTTAGGCGTGCTTAGGAGTTAGGTGCGTTTAGGGTTATCGATTAAAGCGTAATACCCGATATATTTCTTTTTAATAATACTATCGCAATAGGTAACGGTAATTCTTAAGGTATTTAGCGGGTTCCTATATATTTTCGCTACTTATATAGCCTTTCTATTTAATAAGGTATTTAACTTCTCCGTCTATTATTTGTTTATCGATAATTCGTTCTAGTTCGTAGAGTTCTTCGAGGACTTCTAGTTCGTAGTTTGTTTTTGCGTTTTATAGTGCTTTTTCGAGTAATAAGATATAAAAAACTAGGTATATTCTTATACTTAAGGGTAGCGAAAGCTTATAGTTAGTATCTAAGATAACTTCGTCGATTTTAAATAGTCTAAGCTTTTTATAGTCGAGCTTTAGTAAGGGTCGAGTTATTATGAAATTTTTACGTAGTAAGTAGACTATATCTCCCCTCCGAAAGATCGGTCCCTTCGATCTTTTCTTATTATAGTATTTCGATATTCGTATACGTACGAATTCGAGCTATCTTTTTATATATTTATATAGTAAGCGTAGTTAGTTTGCTTTAAGTATTACTTTTTTAGGAAGAGGTCTATCCCTTAGTGTTTTATTACCGAACTCGGGCTCGTATCCGTAGTTCGCATAGAATAGTAAGATTTAAGTTAATTCTATAGGTGCGCTATTGTAGGCGAGTTAGGCGAGTGGTAATTTCGAGACCTAATCGTCCTATTCGTAGTTAATATAGCACCGTAGGTATTATTCTAGTATCTAGTTTAACCTTTCTATCTATCCGTCTGTCTAAGGGTGGTAGGCTATGCTAAGCTTATACTTGGTTCCGAGCTAAGCTATTAGAGCTTGCTAGAACTTCGAGGTAAATATCGTTCCTCGATCCGAAATAATTTCTTCCGGAAGGCCGTGGTTAGCCACGATATATTTAAGCACTATATATACGAGTATTTCTATATCTATTGCTTCTTAGTATAGTAGGAAATACCCGAATTTACTTATTCGGTCTATAATAACGAATATACTATTATATTCGACGTTAGATCCTAGTTCCTTTAATTTAGGTAGTTTTGTAATATAATCGAAGGCTATTGATTCCTATGGTCTTAAAGGTACTAGTAGTGGCTTTAGTTCTCTATATAGTTTGTGCCGTGTAGCCTTACTGCGTGTATAGTCTTCGTATTATCCGACGATACGTACGATATTTACTTTAATTCCTTAGTAGTCATACGTTCGTTATATTCGTTCGAGAGTCTTCCTAACTCCTTAATATCCTGCCGTAGGGTGCGCGTGAATATTAATTAAGATTTTATCGCGTAGCGGCGGTAGTATCTAGAGTAGTTTATTCCTAGTGGGTCCTTTTCCCGTTTCTATTATATAGTCGTCCGGTATTTCTTTTTCGTGTTTAGATACCTAACCTAATATTTTATCGTAGTATATAGTATCTACTTCGACTCTAAATATAAGGAGGTTAAGTACTATTTATATATAGTTTCCTTCGTTATTTTATTAAAGTATCTAGCCTTTTGCCTTTTATACTTCGGTATCGTAGTCTAGTCGGCGGCTAAGTGCGTCTACTCTACTGTTTTCCGATCCTTTCTAATAAATAATTTTAATATCGTATTCGGCTAGGAATTTAGCGTATCGTACTTATCGTAAGCTAAGTTCTTATATCGTAGCGAAGTAGGAGATATTTTAGTAATTAATATAAACCTTAGTCCTAAACTTCGTTCCTAGTATATAATACTTAAATTCTTTAATAGCGGCGATAATTACTAAGAATTCTTTATCGTAGATAGGGTAGTTTAGTTCCGCGCCGTAGAGTTTCTTCGAAAAGAAGGTAATTAGTCGTAGATTGCCGTTATCGTCTCGTTAGCTAATCTACGCTCCTATAGCGTAGTCCGATATATCTATTTCTAATTCGAGTGGCTTTTCGGGGTCATAGGTTATAAGTATAGTATTAGATATTATGCTATCTCGTAACGTTTCGAAAGCCTTCCTTTATTCTTTTCTAAAGTAGAACTCCTTTTTGCCCTTCGTGAGTTCTATAAGTAGTGCTACGATCTTCGCGAAGTCGCGTATAAAGCGCCGATAGTAGTTTGCGAACCCTACGAATACTTATACTTCCTTAAGGTTATTTTCTAGTAGGGGCTATTCCTTAACTATATTGATCTTTGCTTGTTCTATTAGGATTTCGTTTGGTCTAATTATATATCCGAGAAAGACGGTCTCTTATATATAAAACGCGCACTTCTCTAGGTTAACTAAGAGGTTCGTATCTTAAAGTATTTTTAGTACCTAATAGACGTATTCCTTATATTCTTTAAGGGTCTCCGAGAAGATTAGGATATCGTCTAGATATACTATAACGAAGATATCTAAGTACTCCCTGAGTATATTATTAATTATTCGTTAGAAGGTAGCTAGAGTATTAGTAAGGCCGAATAATATTACTAAATACTCGAATAGACCGAACTTAATGCGAAAAGCTATTTTCTATTTGTCTCCCTTTTTTATACGGATTAGGTTATAGGCTCCTTTTAGGTTAAGAGTAATAAACTAGTTCTTATTATAAAGTCTATCCTTAAGCTCGTTAATAAGCGGCAGGGGTATCCTATCTTTAATCGTGATATCGTTAAGCTACCGATAGTCTACGACTAATCGTAGCTTCCTATTTTTCTTCGGCACGAATATAATAGGGTATCCTACTTCCGAGGTAGAGGTTCGAATATAGCCCTTCTTAAGTATTTCGTTGATATATTCTCGTAGTATCTTAAGTTATTTCTAGTTAAGGTTATAGAGTTTATAGAATTTAGTCGAGGTTCCGGTTTTAAGATAAATTTCGTGATCCTATTAACTATATTAGGGAATACCCGTTTCGAGGGTTTCCTTAAATAACCTGCTGTATTTGCGATATTCTAGAGGTATATTCTTTATTCGTTCTTCTTCTATCGTGGGTTTTTTCTTCTTTTCTTCTTATAGGGCTTGGTTTACTTCGAATATCTTTTATATAATATTAGCGATAATTCGTTTTCTTTATTTATATCGTATACCCGGTTATAACGCCTTCTTGGTCGATACTATAGCTTTTGCCTACTTCGGCTCGCTTATATCTTCCTATGAAGATACTCTAGAGGCTAAGTCGTCGCGAATATTCGCTTTCTTCTAGCTAAATAGTAATTATCGCGTTATCGTGTCTATCCACGCTAACTAGCTAGTACGCTAATCGACTACCGGATTACTTCTCGTTAACTATAAGTAACCTAGTATTATATCGTATTCATATAAGTTTATAATATCGAAGACGATTATCTTATAGTGTCCTTATATCGCTACGTTAAGATAATTAGTCTCGCGGTCGATAGTCTTACTATTATAATCGAAGCTTTATCCTTCGACGTTAAAAAGCTTATATAATCGAGCCTTATAATTCTATAGTAGCGTATATCGGTTAACTACCGCTAGTAAGATATAGTTTCCTATTGCTCTACTATCTAATAGTACTCGTAGGTAATATCTATTAATCTAGACTTCTAAAACCGTTTTCTATCCTCCGTCTATCTCTACGGAGTAGAGGGTCTTTAGGTTTTCTTCGTCGTCCTATGCCCTTTTTATAAGTAATATTAATAATTTTTTAACGGGTAGTATTCTATATCGATAGTATTATCCTTAGGGTCGTATATATAGCTACTACCGTACGACTCTAGGTATATCGAGGGGTATTATTTCCCTTCCTCTTCGCACGGGTGATATATATACCCGTAGTAGTAGACTCCGTAGTCTAATATATATCCTTCGTAATACTTATATATAATATACTATATATATACCTTTCCTTATGGAATAAGGTATTCTCGTGCTCCGATCCTATATCGTAGGCGTAGCGTTTCCTTCGCTCTAGTATATCTTTCGCGGTTTATCTTGCCCTAGTTAATATAGTCTCGGTCCGCTTATTCGGTAGGGTCGAATAATAATCTTATACCGTTAGGGTACTTCTTATATCCCTTGCACCCTTATCCGTAGCTTAAGGCGCATTCCTTGCTCTTAACTATCTTAATACCGAGCAATACCTTTACGGCGTTCTCGTATTATCGGAGCTCTTCTATCTCTTTTTATTCCCTAGTCCTATACTAATCGAATACCTTTGCCTTAGCGTATCGTAGGCAGTCCACTAACTAGTATCTACGCCACGTCTTCTAGTCTCGTGCGTATACTTCGGGGTATTTCGCTAACTACCTTAGCATTATATATCCTATGCTAGGTTCTACGTATATATACTCGTAGAACTCCGCTTTATATTTTTCGTATAGGTCGTTAATAACGCGGGTAGCTAGTCCCTTAATTAAGTAAACTTAATACCTTCCTTTATTAAGTATATATATTTTATAAAAGTAATATATATAAGAAATCTATAAGAGTTCGTAATATTTTAGTATATCTAGGTATATACGTAGGTCGTCTCCTAAGACTATTCTTCGGTCTATTACTTAATTAATTCCTCTGTTTAGCGTCTAAGCGGGGATAACTATCTAGAGATCTTCCCCTTACGGTAGAGGGTCGTACCGATCTATCGCTACCTTTATCTATTCTCGTAGGGTTGCTCGTCCGTGTAATAGGTTGGTTTCGAGTATCCGTTTCTTTTATAGGAGCTCTTCGTCGCTATCTATAGAGTCGGTATCGGATAATTCTTCGTCTACGTCGTCCGGGTACTTCCCTAGCCCTATAGTGGCTTTACGTATTATAGCTAGAACGCGAGACCCGCGTAAGGCCTTAGGGAACTATCTTAAGTTTTCCTTACTATCCCGGTAGGTTAGGTAGCTATCGTCGTAGTATCCTAACTAGTATAATGCTTTATAAGGTATTGGTTACTTTCTTACCTCTTCTCCGGCCTTCCTTATTTCCTCGAGGAACTTCTATCGTTCTTTCTCCCTAGAGGATACTATATTTTACGGGGGGCTAATATCGTATCCGGACCTAGTTATATTTAGCTACTTATACTTACCTTTAGGGACTAGTTTCTAGCCCTAGCTTCGTTCTTTCTTTAGGGAATAGTATTCGCGCGCAAAGTATCCTTTCTTACCGTAGTTATAGTAGGTGAGGTTCTTTTTATCTATCGCGGCGAGCTTTCGCTCTATCGCGTCGAGATTTATTAGTCCCGTATAGGTTCCGCCGAGAGCCGTGCTCTAGTAGAATCGCGGTCGTCTTATATTAGGGTAGATTCGGTTTTTGTTATTACGATCGCGGTTTAAGGCATTAGTAAAGTACTATCCTTTCTTCTCGCGTCGTCGCTCGAATTATCGGTTATCGATTTTAACGGCTATCGCGATATAGCTTATAAGGGTGGCGGGTCGGTCTTCCTTATATAGCTCGTCCTTAACCTCGTCCTTAAGACCTCGGTAGAAGGAGGCTATCTTATCTCCTTTACTCTTAGTAGTCCTAGACGCGATTTAGGTAAATAAAACGCTATAATCCGAGGCTAACTTTTTTTATTTTAACGCCTCTAGCTAGTTCTTAGCTAGGCGTTCTTCGTCGATAGTCCTGAAGGTCGCCTTTAATATTTCTTTAAAGTTATTATAGTACGCGAAGATATCTTTCGTCTTTTATTTTCGGTATTAGTAGGTATTAGTTACGAAGTCCCTAAGAGTAGGTTCGAACTATATAAGAGCGGCTCCTAATAAATATCCTACCGCGTAGCGTACTTTATTTTCTTCCGTACGAAGGATAGATAGGAAGTACTATTAGTAGGCTCTAACCTAAGTTAGGAACCCTTAAAGGTCCTTAGTTATACTATCGAATAGTCCTAGTTAGCGTGGCTTTATAATCTCTCCTAGGTCCTTGCTAATAGCCTATCGAATAGTATTATTATTCACGCTATTTATCTCGTTTCTTAGCTAGGCGGCCTATTACTATTATAAGGTTATTCCTTCGTAGAAGGAATAGTAGGCTTCGTCGTACTATTACTTATCGCGGGCCTATATATCGAGGACTTACCGTAGCTACCCTTATAACTCTTAGATCTACCCCTTAAGGATCTTCGTGTCCTCGTTATCGGACTCGTCCGAGTCTAAGTCTATAGACTAAGCCGTCTAGGAGGGCTCGGTATACTTAGCCGTGGCCTTACCCTTTTCGGCGGACTTAGGGGTTATCTTAGAGGATTCGCTAGCTATAGTATTATATTGCTTAAGTACTTAACACGGTAGTATACTAAATAAGAGCTATTAATATATAATATTCGGGTTAGACTAACTATAGGGTAGGTAGATCTAAGGTCGGTTTATGAACTAAGTATACTAGGATATCGTTAACTTAAGCGGTCGGGTTATAGTCTATATATAAGATAGTAAATCTTACGTAGATAATTGTATTAATAGCTAAGGAGCTAGTAAAGACTAACTATAGTAAAGCTAGGCTTCCTATATACTAAGTAAACATTATATAGTCGACGATAGTCGACTATCGTTTACGAGCGCCTTTATAGCGTAGTCGACTATAGTCGCTAGTCGCCTATAGTCGTCTATCCTACGTGGTATACAGGTGACGCATAATAGGAGGAAAAAAGCGGGGGTCACGTGAGAGGCGCATGCGGTCGCATGTTGGGTCGTAATAATAACTCTTAGATCTACCCCTTAAGGATCTTTATATCCTTATCGTCGGACTCGTCCGAGTCTAAGTTTATAGACTAAGCCGTCTAAGAGGTCTCGGTATACTTAACTATAGCCTTACCCTTATCGGTAGACTTAGGGGTTATCTTAGAGGATTCGTTAGCTATAGTATCGTATTACTTAAGTACCTTAATACGGTAATATACTAAATAAGAGCTATTAATATATAATATTCGGGTTAGACTAGCTATAGGGTAGGTAGATCTAAAGTCGATTTATAAACTAAGTATACTAAGATATCGTTAACTTAAGCGGTCGGGTTATAGTCTATATACGAGATAGTAGATCTTATATAGATAATTATATTAATAGCTAAGGAGCTAGTAGAGACTAATTATAATAAAGCTAGGCTTCTTATATACTAAGTAAATATTATATAGTCGACGATAGTCGACTATCGTCTACGAGCGCCTTTATAGCGTAGTCGACTATAGTCGCTAGTCGCCTATAGTCGTCTATTCTACGTGGCATGCGGGTGACGTATGATAGGAGGAAAAAAGCAGGGGCACGTGAGAGGCGCATGCGGTCGCATGTCGGGTCGTAACAAGTGGTAGTCGCAGGGGCTCACAGAGGTTAACAGGGGTTGAGCAGTGAGCACGCCCCTGAGTTAGCTAGGTTAGCCCAGGGCCCAGACCCCCAGCAGGTTCAGCTCTGGAACTTGGAAGGGAGCAATGATGCTCCGATGCTTCGGCCCTGCTCAATCGTGCACCGGTTCGAACTTCGATCGGTGCTTTATTATTACTCTCTAGGGTTACTCAATCGGCTGTCGTCGCGTGGACCGTGGAACAAAGGCACTGGCGCCGGCTCGAGCCGACGAGCAAACGATGCTCCAAGCGTGCGTCTAAGTTCTCCATATAACAAGAACCCAAGGAAGCAAAGTAGGTCGTGGTCTCGTGGATTGGCTCATGTTCAACGCCGAGGCCTTGTTTGATTGAATCGGTCGCAACGGGACTCTTAGTTGCGCCCGTAAGGTCTAAAAATAACCACAATACATCAAGACATTATTAAGCGCTCGTCTTAGAGATCTTCGAGTCATCCTCTGCTATTGCTTACTTGTCTAATTATTTATTAGAAATCGGGTCTGCGCCAAGACTCACAAGACAATTGAGAGTTTCAATTAAGGAAACCGATGTCATCTCCAAAGGTGCCGCGCTTGCCGATCCATGATCCGTCGTCCTGCTTGCTGACTTTTGTTGAAGCGATCCTATCTCCGCAATTCCGCTTTTCGTTCTATCAGGAGGACACTCGCCCATTGCAGAATTAAATCTAAACATTGAACCTTTCATCTTCAACCTTCAGATCTAATTGCACAGATAGCCTTCAAGGCACGCAACATGGCCTCTAGCATCTACACACTGTTCGACATCCCCACCAAGCCCCCGCGGGTGTGCTGGTCTATGAACACCTGGAGAAGTAAGTTCATGCAATATGCTCTGATGCGTGCGTGGCTAAGATCATACGCAATCAGCCAGGCTCCTTCTTAACTACAAGGGTCTCGACTATACAACAGAATGGGTAAATTCAACGATGCCATACTTCTTTGTCGCCATACTGAATCCGTCTCAGCTTGAATACCCCGACATCCAAAACCGGCTTAGCTCGCAGTGAGTGATGTCTGATTTTTTGAATCCAGGATCCCTCTACTCGTTGCGCCTGCTCACTCTATTAGTGTCGCTCCGAATGAACGTGAAGGTTCGCCCAAGTTCACGTGCCCAGCGTTGCAAATGCCGGGGGGGTCCTATGTAATGGACTCCTACAAAATTGCCGAAATCATCGAACAACGGCATCCAGAACCGACCTTGCCCTTGAATGCACAGTTGCAATCCAGGTTCCAGCCGATTCTCGTCCAGCTCATGACACAGCTGACGCCTGTCTACGTACCGGGTGTTGCAGAACGATTTCTCAGCGAGCACAGTCTGGGGTATTTCATCGAAACTCGGCGAGAGGATCTGGGGATGGACCTGGAAGTCTACCGGAAACAGCACGGCCCTGGAGCGTTTGATAGAGCTGAGCCATTCGCGCAACAAATGTCTGGGTTGCTCAACGAGGTTTCGTCCGGGCCGTTCTTCCTAGGCGATGTCGTCACCTACACTGATTTTATCTGGGCTGGAATCCTGCTATTCTTTGAGAGACTAGGCGGTGAAGAGTATCCAGAGCTACTCAAAAGGAGCGGAGATGCTGATTTGCACAAACGTTTTCTGGACGCTCTGAGTCCCTGGACGAAGCGGGATGATTGAAGTAAAGTTAGGGGTGGTTGGGTCAGATTCTATGATTGTGGAAGTATTCGCGACAGCAGGACATATTGTTTCGAGCAGTGCCCTGGGCAGGAGCTTCAACATCGTAATTCCTCAACAAATAAACAGGTAAATCACGAAGAGGCCCAATACTTTTGCTAAAAGCACTTGGGTGCCCAACTGACGAGCCAAATATCCGAAACCCAAGAGCAGCGCCAAGTCGCCCCATTGAAGCGGCGAGCGATCACCAAGCACAATGTCCGATTCACATACTCAGTGGGTCATGCCGCCAGGCGCATCTCAGGGTGGATTGGGTTGTGAGGACTATTGTTGCTGCGCATTTAGTAGTGAATGTGCCCGGTGCTCTTCATGCCTTCAAATAGAAGAAATGGTGTTGGTAATTATATCAGACGCATGGACTTGCATGCCTGACGACTTTCCGGGCTTTCAAAACGAGTGTAGGACTTGGAATTCATAAACAAAGAATGCAGGGTCCGCTAACCTGCCTAATATGGCAATGGATCCATCACCGGCCCCAGTCCCACCTTGGCCCGGAGTCTCGGACGCGGGGTATTCCCGAATAGGGAATAGTCAGCCATGCTGATCTAAAGTACCCTACAGCTTGTTGTCGCGAGCACTATTTGGATCTCTGGCATCTCTGCTACGCATCTCGAACTTCTTGACAGATTTAACTACACTGCTTCTCATTTCTAGCCTGCCGTGCATCGCGATGTGCGCAGCTCAGTAGCGACATCCCTCGCTGCCAGCGTGCCTCTCTCAATGGCGCCATCAATGTACCCACGCCAACCCGACGCCCAATCCGAGTTTGCAAATAAAACATTTCCAGCCCGTTCCTGGAGTGTAGCCAAATACTTGAAGCTGAAATCTGGCGGATACATGCACCAACTTCCCTTGGCAAATGGATCTTTGGCCCAGTCATGCCAGATCTGTTCTTGTCAGCCAGCCCGAGCACTGTCCAGCTGGGTGCCACTTACTGTTTTCAGAATGTCTATTTCCTGGACATGCTTGCAATCTGCCGCAAAGCTCCGAGCGTCGTCTTCCGGCGATGTGAATTCCTTGTTCGAGCCAAAGCACACGAGATGAGTGTTCCCCGCAGGCGTAAGCCCGTCTCCAGACATGCTGCAGGCGCGGCTGACGGGATAGATGGCACTGGACCATGAACGATGCCCCGACCCTGATACTTCGAGATGGACTTTGGCGCCTTGATTAATGTTACCTCCTTTCATCGCCTGCAGCTTCTGCGCACTTAGTCCGGGCTCAAACTTCACATCGCACAGGACGTTCAAAGGCATGGTGCATATCAGTCGCTCAGCGCGCCACTTGTCGTTGACGCAGACCGCGCGCCCATTATCATGAACTGACTGCACGACTGTATCGAAACAGTAGATCAGCTTCTGCGTTCCAACGGTTTCGTCAAAAAAATGTCGAGCAAAGCTTGACTGGCCATCTGGGAGCTTGAAATCGTCACCTGTTTCGTACAGCCCATCCATGGTGTATCCTCCAAGAGCCCACCACCGAAGCATGTCGAAGAACCCAGCTTTGTCCATGTCAGCCCCGTAGATCGACGACAGACGCGCTTGCAGGATAGCAGCCTCGTCGTCTGATATTTGCGTCCTAATTTGGTCGAGACGCTGTGCCACGGACAACGCTTCCCAATACTTGGCTTCTGGGTTGAAGTGCGGATCATGAGGGTACGGTATGACACTTCGACCCAGCTCACCATCAACGTCACACATCAATCTAAAAGCCTTCTCTGTCATCGCGTGCTAGGTTATTTTAGCTTGGAATCCCACAATACCAGGTCTCATACATACTGCTGTCTCGTGGCTGACATTGCGAGTCTTGCCATTCAAGTGAACTGTACAGCTGTCAAGTCCGAATGTCCGGTCATGGCTGGGTAGCAAGTCAGTGAGGCCGTATCTGGACATCTCGCGATATGTATGCGGCTGGTTCCAGTGCACCCAGGTGCCTCCCATCTCATACAGGTGTCCATCTACCTCAGTCGTGAAGGTTCGCCCGCCGATTCTGTCACGAGCCTCCAGGAGGAGGACACTGAAACCTGCAGCACGATTGATAAGTATGGCACTTCGACTACCTCTCCAGTACTCACCAGCTGTGCAGACATCTCTACAGGCTGTCAAGCCAGCGTACCCTGCTCCCACGATGATGACATCAAACTCGACCCTTTCATCAGTGTTGTTCGTAAGAGGCTTAATAGCACCTTGGCAAGGGAGTCCCCGTTGCAGTACCGAGTTTGAGTTGTCGAAAAATAGTCCTTCCCGCGTTGCCATTGCTGAGATTCCAAGCGCTTTGGTGGTGTAAAGTTGCGTTTTTGTCGTCCAACTGAGATGATTCCCGGTTCATATTGACTTCGCGTGCTCTCATAGTTTATACCCTTTCAGGCGTAGCCTAGCTGGGCAGACCGAAGATCCCGCTACTTGCCCCTCTCCCCAGTCTTGTCGAACCCTGTGGGCTGACATGTGCACCCTAGGGTGATATAGTCTAGCTAGGGTCACTCGGAACAGTCTGGTGCGTGGTACCCCATCGATCGCTTCTCTGAGTTGAAGGCGTGGATCATCTGAGCATTGTTGTGCTGCAACGCCAACCCCTCGACACCTCCCGAAACCATCACATGTCCATGGTCGCTGTGATTATGGCCTCTCCATAAGCCAGAACACATGCGTCATGCGGAGACCAAACGCGTAATTACGCCTTGTGGCGACTGTGATTCACAGCAATTGGCTTATTGGCATCAGCGCCAACGGCGCTCAGTCTCATGCTCACACTGGCGATTTTGATCCAAGGTCTGATCCCTGTCTCAGTTGCGCCTTCCTCACAATCCGCGCCATGTCTTTATCTTCCATTATCTCGCCGCGCTCTACGGGCTTGTGGCACTCGTGCTCGGCGGCGTGAGGCCAAGGGATGTTGAATAGAGAGAGAATGATTATTAGCAGCGTGCCGTGCCTCGACATTGGGTCTTAACGAGTCACATATCCAGCTTGAATCGACAGGATCGACCTGCATTCCTCGATGGTGTCAGCATTGAGGAACTGGACAATCCAATGTATACAGGCGGCGTCATGTTGATCAGGCCAGACTTTCTGCTTGGATGTGGTTCACGGACAGGCTGCGCCCACGTTCGATTGATCAATGACATTCCACTTGTCCTCACGGAGACGCAGTGTCAGGATGTTCTATTTAACCACTAGTATCACCAAACACAGCTATGCAAACGCCCGACTCGTACCGAAGAACTCAAACCGGCCCCTAGTGACGTTTGTCAAATCCAGGCGAGGGTCTAGATGCTCCAAGCTCACAACCCACGTCGCAAACGGGCTGGGAGCTGCATATGCATCGTTGTTATCTTTATACATCGCCGAATAGTTGACAAAATCACCAGAGTCAACAGCCTGAGGTCTAGGCACTTGGACAGTTGGGTCCGTGGCAGAGGCAGCCTTGTAGTAAATGCGATACTGCCAGGTCACCGTAATCTCATCATGTGAGAAGGAGACGGGTTCGTTGTACACGTCTGTGAACTGGCTGTCGCCGCAGTGCTTCATTCCGATGTTAACGGGTACGTCGTCGCCCTGCTTCTCCTCCTCTGTCCACGTCGACTTGTCGCGAATGGTGATGCCCTCGAGCCAAAAGCGTGCACGGTACACACGGACATCAGCTCGGCCATTGAAGTCAGGATACAGCTTGGACCCTCTCCGTACAGCCGGCAA
This sequence comes from Emericellopsis atlantica, assembly GCF_019669845.1. Lineage (NCBI taxonomy): Eukaryota > Fungi > Ascomycota > Sordariomycetes > Hypocreales > Bionectriaceae > Emericellopsis > Emericellopsis atlantica. The sequence continues at coordinate 369,433 of NW_025764728.1, read as the reverse complement.
TGTCACACGTAGCCGGCCGTATTGGAGCAACTCCTGCAGCTGCAGTGAAGTCAAGTTGATGAACTTCCCCGGTGCGTTCTCGTAGTCTGCGGGATATCGAGGGGCGTCTGAGCCCTTCTTCTCGCGCAGCTCCTCAAGTTGGTCATGCAGTCTGTTCTTGATATCTTCGAGCTTTGTGGCAGAAAGGTTGAGAGCAGCATCATTCTGTAATCCACCAACTGCCAGGAGATCAGGGTCCGAGAGCGTGGAGAAGAACACTGCTCTCCGGTAGAGTGTGAGCAGGCGCATGGACCTCTGGCGAGAGTAATTGTGAATGTCCGCCGTCAGGTTATTCATGGACGAGATTTGGTCGAGATCCTGGCCCTTGAAGGCCTCTCCTTGTGCGGACAGGCGACGGTCCTCAAGAGCCATCCTCCTGGCGCGTGAGTCAATGATCTCTTTGAGAACCACATTGTACTGGACAATGTTGGCGTTTCGATCGCCAATGACTTTGACATATTGTCGCAACTTCGTAGCTGCAACAGTAGCTTTGCCACCAAAGCAATCTCCGCCAAATTCAGCCAAGAGGTCTTCAATTTGTTGCGTATTCGCAACAACAAGGGCGGATGCGGCATCATCCCCCACTAGAAACCCATCTTCGGAGAGTTTGGCACCCTCCATAAGCTTGGGAAGGTTGTCACGCAGGTTTCCATTGACGGTCTCGAGCTTGGAGAACAAGAGATCTTTGTCGACGAGCACACCGTCCACGTTTGGCACTTTGGTAAATCCTTGCCAGGCCAGCTTCCCGACCTCTTTTGCTGCCGTTGACTTGGAAGGCTCTGCGGCGATTGCTTTGACTGCGTCACACAGTTGGGTGGGTGTCAGCTTGAAGGTTGTGAAGACTTCGTGGCTCAAATCTTCGAGCAATGGTGTGACTTCCTGGGTCATCCGCTCAATGTCCAGGTTTATTTGGGGATTCTTGATTGACCGTCTCAACTTCTCTAGGACAAGGCGCATCTCTTCGACGTGAACGTCGATCATGGTCTGCGATGTGTCGACTTCTTGGATAACTTCCTGACGCTGCGAGACATCTTGTTGCAATTCCTCAACCGCTTTGGCATACGCAATGTACAGCTTCTCGATCCTCTTCAGATCTCGAAGTGCTTTCTCAGATTGCGATTCTAGCGTTCCCACGGCGCTGCGTGGGACCCAATTGCTCCTGCGGCAATAGTAGTCGAGCGAGGTGTTGGTCAGCTGGAAGAGGAGACTTCTGCCCACCTGGTCAATCTCTCGAAAGCTTTCCATCGCTTCCCCCCCAGATCTGATACCGAGAGCTGTCCTTTGGGCCTCGAAGAGATCAAGGTGTGCCTCAAGATCCGCGCCCTCGAGGCTCATATAGAAGCCAGTCTTCATCAGGCACATCTCGAGGCACTTCTGTGCAAGACGAAGACTCTTTTCGTTGCCAAAGTAAAAGTAGGCCCGTGACTTATCTAGGAGCATCTGACACTGGATAGGATGTGCAATCGGGAAACAAGGGTGCAGGTCTTGACGCGAGCACACGAGTTCGACACGCGCTTGGCCAGCTTGGCCGTCCTCTCCATTGATTCCACGGCCCAGAGCAGTGAGCGCAGCGGGTCCGCCATGTCCTCCCTGGACAGAGCAGCATTTTCGTAGCGAGAGGGCCTCCTCTTCCATTGCTTTCCTTATGAAATGAGCCGAGCTTCTCACGGCACGTGCGACGTCGAAGATGGTGACTTTTGCGCTCGGTGACACTAGGCTAGAGAGCCGCTCCAGCACAATCGCGCCAACTGGGTCATCTTGCGAGCAGATTCTGGTGGCAAGCTCCGCAAGTCCTGAAGCTTGTACCAGCATCTCTTCTCTCATGGATAGTGCGGGGGTCTTTGCCTTGTCCTGCGGCGTCCAGTCTTCGGGGAGTTCGTTGAGCTCCTGAAACCTGATGAGGTGCTCATATAGGACGGTGAAGGATGACAAGCCAACAATATCTATGATGCCTCCCGATCCGCCTGCTCCTGCCGGTGTGTTGAGGTCCGCTGTTGTGTTACGACCCAGCATGCGACCGCATGCGCCTCTCACGTGCACCCCACTTTTTCCTCCAATCATACCACCACGCATAAAGTATGGCTCGCGACCTCACCGTGAGCCTACGCTCCAACATCAACGCATGGCTCACTAGATCACGACGCTCCCGTGAGCCCTCACTTCTACAAACTAGTATATAGGAAGCTACGCTTCACTATAGTCAGTCTCTACCTAGCTCCTTAGCTATTAATACAATTGTCTACGCAAGATCCACTATCTCGCACATAGACTGTGACCCGACCGCTTAAGTTAACGATATCCTAGTGTACTTAGTTCAAACCCGACTTCTATTCTATCTACCCGGTAGCTAGTCTAGACCCGAACGTTATATATTGATAGCTCTTATTTAGTGCACTACCGTATTAAGTACTTGAGCAATACGACACCATGGCCGATATAGAGAATAATAACGCTAGGGACCTTGGCGAGACGATTAAGCCTAAGTTACCTAGACCGTTCGATAGCAACCTAGGATAACTAAACGGGTTCTTGACTTAGCTTAAGATGTACTATCGACTATTCCCTACCAAGCTCGCCGATAACATAGATAAGATCCTTCACGCAGGAATATATCTCACCGGCACGGCCTTAGCGTGGTTCGAACCACGTATGAGGGATTTCATGGAGACTGCGGCTAACCTCTAAGACGACGAAACTCAAGCTATGTTCGCAAGCTTCGAAGGTTTCGAGAATACTATTAAGGACGTCTTTGGAAATGTGGATAAGAACCGAGTTAATATTGAAACCCTACGAACCCTGAAGCAAACGGGATCTGCTGCGGACTACGCATTAAAGTTTCGATAACTATCTAGCAGACTCGGATAGGACGACGAACCCCTTATAACTTACTTCTTCAATAGTCTAAAGTTGGAGGTCTAGGAGTAACTCTACGACAAAGACATACCTAAGTCCCTCACGGAGTATATCACGAACGCGATTAGGATCGATAACCGACTATACCTAAAGCGCAAGATATTAGGAAAAGGGAGGAATATAAATCAGTCGTACTTAAACTTCAGAAACAATAGTAACGGAGGACGTCGCTACTATCCAAACCAAGGACGCCCCCGATAGTAGAATATAGCATGGGTATATACGATAAACCCAGGACCTATAGACCTGGACGCTATATAACGATAACTCGCCGCGATAGATAATAATAAGAAAAACTTAACCTGCTATAACTGCGGCAAGCCAGGACATTGGAAGCGCGAGTGCCGCTTACTAAAGAAGGGGCGAAGCTAGGGCTGGAGACCAGTACCTGAAGGTAAGCCGAAGCAACTAAACATAACTAGGTCCGGCTACGATACGAAGTACCCAAGCTAGTCTAAGGTGCCATGCCCTAATTAAGCAGCTAACACGGAAAAAATGCCAAAGAAGGTCAACAAGCAACCCATGAACTAACTAGTGGCGCACGAAGCCCTATACTAGTTAGGATGCTATGATAATAACTACTATGCCTATAAAAGCGGCAAGGAGGAATCGGGATGGTTTCTAAAAGCCCCGAAGGTAAGGACCCTTACTGTTATATAGAAAATCACTATAACCCCTAAGGATAGCGATGATTCGGGAAGCGATATAACCGATACCCTGGACTACGAAGAAGAACTATTATAGAAGAAAAGGATACTCGAGACTAACCTGCTGCACGGACGAGCAACCCCACGAGAATAGATGAAAGCAGCGATAGATCGATACGACCCCTTGCCGCAAGGAGAAGACCTCTGGATAGTTATCCCCGCTTAGATATTAGACGGAGGCATTAACTAGGTAATAGACCGAAGAACGGTCTTAGGAGACGACCTACGTATATATCTAGATGCGCCAAAACACTGCGAACTCTTATGGATCTCTTGTGTGTATTACTTTTATAGAATACATACACCTAATAAAGGAAGGTATTAAGTCTACCTAATTAGGGGACTAGCTACCCGCGTTATTAACGACCTATACGAAAAGTATAAAGCGAAGTTTTACGAATATATACACGCAGAACCTAGCATAGGATATGTAATACTAAGGTAGTTAGTAAAATGCCCCGAAGCATGCGCACGAGACTAGAAAACGTGGCGCGGATGTTAGTTAGTGGACTATCCACGATACGCTAAGGCAAAGGTGTTCGATTAGTATAGAACTAGGGAATAAAAGGAGATAGAAGAGCTCCGGCGACACGAGAATACCGCAAAGGCATTGCTCGGCATTAAGATAGTCAAGAGCAAGGAATGCGCCTTAAGCTACGGATAAGGGTGCAAGGGATGCGAGAAGCACCCTAACGGCATAAGATTGCCGTTCGACCCTACCGAATAAGCGGATCGAGACTATATTAGTAAAGGAAAGACAAACCACGAAAGATATACTAGAGCGAAGGAAACGCTATACCTACGACATAGGATCGAGGCACGAGAATGCCTTATTCCGCAGGGAAAAGCATGCACGCAGTATGTTACATACAGGCACTTCGAAGGATGCATACTAGACTACGGAGTCTATTACTACGGGTGTATATATCACCCATACGAAGAAGAAGGAAAACGATATCCCTCGACATACCCAGAGTCGTACGATAGCAGCGACGTATACGACCCTAAGGATAATAATATTAACATAGAATACTACCCGTTAAAAAACTATTAACGTCGCCTATAGAAAGGGCATAGGACGACGAAAGAAACCCAAAGACCCTTTGCTCCGTGGAGATAGATAGAGGATAGAAAATAGTTTTAGAAGTCTAGATTAACGGATATTGCCTGCGAGCACTATTGGATAGTAGGGCAATAGGCAACTATATCTCACTAGTAGTGGTTAACCGATATATGCTGCTATAGAATCACAAGACTCGGGCATATAAGCTTTTTAATATTAAAGGATAAAGCTTCGATTACAATAGTGGAACCATCGACCGCGAGACCGATTATCTCGACGCAACGATATAAGGATACTATAAGACAATCGTCTTCGATATTATAGACTTATATGAATACGATATAATACTAGGTTACCCATAGTTAACGAGAAGTAATCCGGTAGTCGATTAGCGCACTGGCTAATTAGCGTGGATAGACACGATAACGCGACAATTACTATTCAACTAGAAGGAAGCGAATATTCGCGACGACTTAGCCTCTGAAGGATCTTTACCGAAGAACATAAGCGAGCCGAAGCAAGCAAAAGCCGTAGTACTAACCGAGAAGGCTATATAACCGGGTATACGATATAAACAAGGAAAACGAATCCTCGCCAATATTATATAAAAGATATTTAAAGTAAACCAAGCCCTATAAGAAGAAAGAAAAAAGAAACCCATAATAGAAGAAGAACGAATAAAGAACATACCGCTGGAATACCGAAAGTACAGCAGGTTGTTCAAGGAAACCCTCGAAACGGGTATTCCGCAATATAGTTAGTAGGATCACGAAATCTATCTCAAAACTAGAACCTCGACCAAGTTCCACAAACTCTATAACCTTAACGAAAAGCAACTTAAAATATTACGAGAATATATCGACGAAATGCGTGAGAAAGGCTATATTCGAACCTCCACCTCGGAAGCAGGATATCCCGTTATGTTCGTGCTAAAAAAGAATAGGAAGCTACGACTAGTCGTGGACTATCGGCAGCTTAACGATATTACGATTAAAGATAGGACACCCCTGCCGCTTATTAACGAGCTCAAGGACAGACTTCACGGCAAGAACTAGTTCACCGCTCTTAACCTAAAAGGAGCCTATAACCTAATCCGCATAAAGAAAGGAGACGAATAGAAGATAGCTTTTCGCACTAAGTTCGGTCTATTCGAGTATTTAGTAATGCTATTTAGCCTCACCAATGCTCCAGCTACCTTCTAGCGAATGATTAATAACGTACTCAGGGAGTACCTAGATATCTTCGTTATGGTATACCTAGACGATATTCTAATCTTCTCGGAAAACCTTAAAAGACATAAGAAACACGTCCACTGGGTACTAAAAACACTTCAAGATACGAACCTCTTGGTTGACCTAGAAAAGAGCGCGTTTTATATATAAGAAACCGTCTTCCTCGGACATACGATCCGACCAAACGAAATCCTAATAGAATAAATAAAGATCAATGCAGTCAAAGAATAGCTTGTGCTAACAACGCTTAAGGAAGTATAAGCGTTCGTGGGATTTACGAACTATTATCGACGCTTTATACGCGACTTTACGAAAATCGTAGTATTACTCACGGGACTCACTAAGGGAAAAGGAGAATTTAAGTGGGAAACGAAGTAATAAAGGGTATTCGAAGGATTGCGAGACACTATACTATTAAATATAGTACTTATAACCTATAACCCCGAAAGACTACTCGAATTAGAAATAGACGCATCGGACTACGCTATAGGAGCGCAAATTGGTTAACGAGACGACGATAGTAACGTACGACTAATTGCATTCTTCTCGAAGAAACTCCACGGCGCGGAACTAAATTACCCTATTTACGATAAGGAATTCCTGGCAATTATCGCAGCCGTTAAGGAATTTAAGCACTATATGCTAGGGACGAAGTTTACTACTAAAGTTTACACCGATCACTAAAACATCTCCTACTTCGCGATAATATAAGAACTTAGCGCACGATAAATAAGATACGCCGAATTCTTGGCCGATTACGATATTGAAATTATCTATCGGAAAGGTTCGGAGAATGGCAGAGTAGATACACTCAGCCGCCGACCAGACTACGACACCGAAGTACCAAAAGCCAAGGGCTAGATACTTCGATAAAATAACAAAGGAAACTACGTATAAATAGTACTTAACCTTCTTATATTTAGAGTAGAAGCAGACATTACACACTACGATAAAATATTAGAATAGGTATTAAAACATGAAAAAGAAATACCTAACAACTGCGCGATAGAAATAGGAAAAGGACCCACTAGGAATGGACTGCTCTAGATACTACCGCCGCTACGCGATAAAATCTTGATTAATATTCATGCGCATCCCACGGTAGGATATTAAGGAGTCAGAAAGACTCTTGAACGAATACGACGAACGTACGACTACTAAGGAATTAAGGCAGATGTCGCACGCATCGTCAGACAATGTGAAGATTGTGCGCGCAGTAAGGCTACACGGCATAAGCCATACGGAGAATTAAAGCCACTACTAGTGCCTTCAAAGCCATAGGAATCGATAGCCTTCGATTATATTACGAAGCTACCTAAATCCAAGGAACCAGGATCTAACGTCGAATATAATAGTATATTCGTTATCACGGACCGGATAAGCAAATTCGGATATTTCCTACCATACTAAGAAGCAACGGATATAGAAATACTCGCATATACAATACTCAAACACATCGTGGCCAACCACGGCCTTCCGGAAGAAATTATTTCGGATCGAGGAACGATATTTACCTCGAAGTTTTGGTAAGCATTAATAGCTTAGCTTGGGACCAAACACAAGCTTAGCATAGCTTACTACCCATAAACGGATGGATAGATAGAAAGATTGAATTAGACATTGGAATAGTACTTACGGTGCTATATTAGCTATGAGTAAGACGATTGGGTCTCGAAGTTACTACTCGCCTAACTCGCCTATAATAGCGCACCTACGGAATTAACTAAAATCTTATTATTCTACGCGAACTACGGATACGAACCCGAGTTCGGTAATAAAACACTAAGGGATGGACCTCTTGCTAAAAAAGCTATGCTTAAAGTAGATTAATTACGCTCACTACATAAACATATAAAGAAATAGCTCGAATTCGTACGTACACGAATGTCGAAGTACTATAATTAGAAAAGATCGAAGGGACCGATCTTTCGGAGGGGAGATATAGTCTACCTATTACGTAAAAATTTCATAATAACTCGACCTTTACCGAAGCTCGATTATAAAAAACTTAGATTATTCAAAATTAACGAAGTTATCTTAGATACTAACTATAAACTTTTACTACCCTTAAGTATAAGGATGCACCTAGTTTTTTATATTTTATTACTCGAAAAGGCACCGTAAAACGCAAAAACAAACTACGAACTAGAAGTTCTCGAAGAACTTTACGAACTAGAACGGATACTCGACAAACAAACTATCGACGGAGAAGTTAAGTACCTTATTAAATAGAAGGGCTATGCAAATAACGAAAATACATGGGAACCCGCTAAATATCTTAAGGATTGTCGGCACCTCGTGAAGAACTACCACTAGCAGCTCTAGCTCTAGATAAAAGGACTACGTCCGTAAAATCATTACCCAAACCTAAGGACGACTAGTTAGGATTGTCAAGAAGACCCAAGAACCTTAGGTTATTCTTAATCTAGTGCTCATGACTATCCAAAACAGGAATAGCTTTAGCGGGAGCTATAGACCCCGAGTTATCCCGCTCATCCTCCTCAAGACCGGCTAAACCACGGCGAACGGAGTCGTTAATACGCTCTTTCATACGTCGGCGAATCTTCCGTATCCGCGTCAAACGACCAACAGCGGTCGCGAGCTTAGTTTAAAGACGAAAGAGAGCCTCTTTAGCTTTCTCTTCGTCCTTCTTAAGCTTCTTACGCTATTTAAGTAAACGATTTACTAAAGAAGGTTAGGAAAAGGAGCAAGAAAAGAACAAATACATATATAAAGACGCTATAAACGTCCCGTCGTAAGGACGACCGCGACGAACACACTCGCTATATTTCGAAGACCTATTATCAAAACGACAAGGCTTTTGATTCTTAAAACAATAGGTGCACGGCATGTCTGCGTTAGCACCGTCATAAGCAATAGCGTAAGCAAGCTTCAGGCGTTCGCGAGTCTTTCGAGCAGCGTCAGAAGAGCGACTAGACATAGCGTTAGCACATGCAAGAAATAATAAAGGAGAAGGAATTAATAGGACTTACGAGTATGGACTAACGATTGGTTTTGATCGATTCTAGGGGCAGAATCTCGGGAGGGGAGATATTATGTTACGACCTAGCATGCGACCGCATGCGCCTCTCACGTGCACCCCACTTTTTCCTCTAATTATACTACTACGCATAAAGTATAGCTCGCGACCTCACCGTGAGCCTACGCTTTAATATTAATGCATGGCTTACTAGATCACGACGCTCCCGTGAGCCCTCACTTCCATAAACTAGTATATAGGAAGCTACGCTTCACTATAGTCAGTCTCTACCCAGCTCCTTAGCTATTAATATAATTATCTACGCAAGATCCACTATCTCGCACATAGACTGTGACCCGACCGCTTAAGTCAACGATATCCTAGTGTACTTAGTTCAAACCCGACTTCTATTCTATCTACCCGGTAGCTAGTCTAGACCCGAACGTCACATGTTGTAGCACCATCGCCGCCACTTGCGTCCAGTGACAGCTGCAGTGACGGCTTCGAGACGCTCGAGAGGAAAAGGTTGAAGGTCTTGCCATTGGAGCCGTTGGTTGCAGGCTGAATCGAAGCGCTTCCGGCATCGTTAGGAGCTCCAGATGCGCCGCGGACCTCAATCAAAGCTGAAGGTCGTCCCCGCACAGACAGCTCCGAGGTGCATAGTGTCAACGCGGATGCAGAACGCGATGACAGAGTTGCCGAATCAACTGCGCTTGTTGAGTGGTAGAGTTGGAGTTTCTCAGTGAAGACATTGACTGTCCCCGTGAAATTGTTCAAGTTGTTGCCATACTGAGTTTGATGCCCAAGGCTCACACCATCGTCAGCAGCGGACAAGATGGTGATGGAGCCTTTGGACTCGATCTTCTGGTGAAACCTCGTCTGGAAGATAGATGGACCCATGGCAAATGCAGCAAAGTGGAATATTTGACGTTGAAGAGGACTTGGAGCAGAAATGGAGATATGATTTAACCACCTCAGATTGAGTGAGGATAACAGGAGAGGCCCTCGCTCAATGGTCGTCTGGGCCCTGGGGCGACACGAGCACACTTGTAAGCCTGAGGGCTGATTTCCATCCATCCATCGTGCCTGGAGACGGGGCATGGCACTATCAAACATTGTTCATAGTTCTAGGCCTTTCGCGCTCACGAGGCGCGCGTGCATATATTGTGATGTTCAATTTCAATAGTTTTCAGCTCCCTGTTTGAGCGCAGCTACGTTCCTGTTGCCCCGCTATATTTCCGGGGATCTGATTCAAGTTGGGGTCTACAGTCCAGACCTTGGAAGAACAATGCGCAAGTCCCGAAGCATTCAGCTCACCTCATTCGTCTGGCATCCCCCAAGCCTTTCAGCCACGTGCGATAATAATTAGATAGTGTGCGGTGGTTGGCGTGCGGGAAGAGGGGGTCGATGCCGGACCCGCGCCCCGGCCCGTCTGGGCCTCCCTCAGCCACCAACCCGCAGGTTGGGGTCCTGCCCTTGTGCTCCTACTCAGCCGCGGTCGAAGCCTGTTCCGACAAGCTTCCAACATGAATGCTCACCTTTTCTTATCAATATCTCAATCTCAGCAAGCAGTTTTGAAGCGCTTGACCCAGAGTAGAGCGGTGGCGTTTCAGTAGTTCCAGTTCCTTCAGCCGCCCCGCATCATTTACCCATGTCTTGTCTTCAGAGGGGGGATGGTTTCGTTTGAACTATGGGAAAGTGCCATATGCCGTCGCCCGGTGATGTTGAACCTTGGAAAGCACTCGTTGACACTTGGGTGCCAAAGATGGCTCGTTCAGCTCGGCGAGGCCGACACTTTGACAGCCCGGCCACGGTCTTCGGCAATGTGTCGAAGGCTCGAAGCCAACCATACCGCAAGTCTCAGCTTCATTGGAGACCATCGTATCATGCGTGAACGCTGCAGGACTGTTGAGATTGGTCAGTCTCTTTCGTATCTAATCTAAAGTACAAATACGGCTGGGTGATCACCCCAAACCGCTGCAAATCACATCTCTTACTCCCGTGCATAATCCTACTTGTTGGCGTTGATCATAATCCCTCCCTTGACCACTCTCCCCACACGAACCCCCAGTCGCCTCACACATCATGGCTCCTGACGCTGCGCAGAGAAAGGCGGGATTGGATAGGATGATTGGTGAGATGAGTAAGACTGGTATCGAAGAAGCAGCTGACGGCTACACTCTTGGCTGGGACATTGTGGTCACTTACTCCGAAAAGGAGATCAATGATATTCTCCGGCGAAAGTGGGAGAAGGCGAGACAGGTACGCACCAAGATATTCTTCTTCCAACGTATCATCTCCGACTTACACGGTATGCAAAGGACTCCAACCGCAACATGTTGACCACCATCGAAGTCCATCAAAGCTCATATGATGACGAGACGGGAATGTACAGATATTCCTGGAGAACGATGGAGCTAGGACCCCCGCGCGTTGAGTTCGGTGGCACAACCGAGCCTTCTGTGAACCTGGTCCTACCGGTGGAAAACATCTATTATCAGAAGTCGAACAAGGAGAAGACGAAGATCGGCGAGAGAAAGAAACAGCTCGACGTTCCGAACCCATTCGACGTCAGGCTCTCTGGGATCAGACTCGGTTCCGTCGTGGGCAAGTATGATGCTATCATGCAGCCTAAGCAAGAGGGCAAGGTCGCAAACGCTGATACACTCTCTGTTCCTGTTTTGTCTTCCCAGAAGACAGTTGTGTTTCGGGAGGACAACACAAAGCCGACTGATAAGGACTTTGAAAATGCCTGGGTGGTTTTGGATTTTCCAATGGGCGAAACAGCCTTGAAGGTGGACGTCTCCTGCAACGTGCAAAAGAAGAGCGATGACGACGAGGTTTATGAGTTGGCTTACGCGCAGACAAACATCTTCCGCGGCGTTGCAAACTCCTACTTCAAGGATGGGTCAGACAAGATTGATATTCTTGAATACGCCATGGCCACCATCAAGAACATCCCGGAGTACAACGGGGCAGTCACGGCGGACCTCACACCCGTCAGCTTTCGCTTCGCGACTTTCAAAACGGATCTCCAGGAGGGGGCCGCGCTTTCTCTCTTCATCCAAACCCTCTCGGGGTCCAACTCCGGGACTCAGATGGACTTGCAAGGCCGTTGGATAGGATCGTGGACGAAGCATGGAATCAGCCCCCTCCCAGCAGGCTACACCGCATCAATTCTGATCAATCCTCACCTGGCATACGAAGCAATGCTCAAGCCTGGTCTGGAGAAGAATGGCGAATTCACTGTCGAAAGTATCATGGCCAACAAAGAGGGTGGCATATCATTTTCTGCCAGATATCAGCAGACATGGTCAGTCGGCACCACGTACTATGATTATAAGGGCAAGGTCTACGAGTGTCGTCTCTGGATCGATGGGTGGTACGCAGATCTCAAGGTAACATAACCATGGCCGCACCCCCCAACAACATTAGCTGACTGTTACCTCAAACACAGGGATATCCCGTGAACTTCAAGCTGTATCAAAAGGCAAGCACATGCACTAATACTCCCTGGGACTATAGGTTCAAATACTAACAGTGGTATAGAACACAGACTCTGCACCTGTGGCCAAGGTGGACTGGGAATTCAGCGTAGACAACAAGTGGAAGGACACGTCCAGGCACGAACGCCCCGAAGCCTTTGGCAACCATATCCTATTCATGGAGGAGAATGTAAGTGGATCACAATTGCTCGGAAGATTGGAGTCTCTACTGACATCTGCCGACAGATGAGAACCCAGTACAAATTGCACAAGGATCTTGGCCTTCACATCCAGGTGACCGACAAGAATTTTACCTTTGACATCAATACGGATGACCTCCATACACTCTGGGATATCAATACAAGTCCCAGAGACGCGGATGGAGATTGGTTCGACCGAGCCTCAACTGCGATGAACAACTTTGTGTCTGCGAGCCCTCCGGACGCCATTCACAAGAAGCGAGAGGAGTGGATGAGCGGCCTGCGGCCTTCCATCGACTTCAACGCTGTAGGACTCGGGTTCTTCCTAACGACAAACCTTCTGAATCCAGGCGCGAAGATCATCAAGCTTGACCCCAACGTCTTGAGGATCCCCAGAGATATCGTCCTGGTCGGAGACGTCGAACAAGGTACGGATACGGTCAAAGCGCAGGCGTGATAAGGCGGACGGTGTGCATGCGCACATGACAGTAGGTGCCGGCAACCTGGAATGAATTGTCGTGGAATACTGCCCGCCATTTCTCAAGAAGACATGGGATGAGGAACGAATATATAGAATGTGAAATGTTTATATTTCTTTCCCTTGGAACAAGGCATCCAATGGTCCACCAACGCCGTGCTATATCATTTGAATCCCAAAGCTAATAACTCATCATTTGAACGCCAGTCGTAATGTCTCATGTCTCATATGACCTTCTCCTACATCTTCGCGCGGGGTTTCTGGCCCTTTAGTCAATCCTCACGGCTATCGGCCTGGACGCGTTTCACCACCTCGACGAGCTGAGGGTAGATCTTCTCGTTCGACTGCACACTGCAGACCTTGGAGACAACATCCTCGGGGCCGTTTTCGCTCATGATCTTGGCCAGCTCCTTGGACTCCTCGTCCTCATCGTAATTTTGGAAGCGGAAAGCCATCTCAATAGCGTCAAGGAGGTACTTGATGGACTCGCCCATCTCAGCGAGCTCGGCGGCAGGGCCGATGAAGCGCTCCTTGCGGGACAGTTTGCGGAGAGGAGCGCGGCCAACACGCTCAACGGCATCCTCAAGATGGGGGTTGCCAATGCGCTTGACGATCTTGTCGACATAGGCAGTCTGTGCATCCTCCTCAATCTCGTGCTTGGAGACAATCAGGTTCTTGGTCTCGTTGAGAGCACCCCTGACCTCCGCCATGATGTCCTTATCTTGCAGAGCGTCGTAGACGGTGCGCTTGCGACGGTTGTATCCGTGGTAAGCAGCGGTGGCGTGGCCGGTGTTGACAGTGAACAGCTTGCGCTCGATGTACGGGGCCAGGTTGTCAACCCAGTTGATGCCCTTGATCGCTGGGATGCCAACATCCTCAAAGGGAGTCTTCTCGACGACCCATTCAAAGAACTTTTCGAGCGTCACGTCGAGGCCAGCATCGGGGTCTTGAGCGGGCACGATGCGGTCGATGGCCGAGTTGGCGTAGCGAGCGCGGAGATGGTGGTCTTCGAGACGGTCCTCGGCAGTGTTCTTGGGGTCCTTGATGAATTCGGCGAGGGTGTCGGTGGCGCCAATGGCGTTCTCGCAGGCAATGACGTGGAGAGGGGTGGTACCCTCCGGGCGACGGTCAATGCCCTTGGCAATGACGGGAGCGATGAACTTGAGAATGTTGGGGCCGACCGAGCAAGTGACAATGTCGGCTTGGCTGATCTCGTCGATGAGGTCAGACTCGTGGGTCTTGGAGTTGATTGCGCGGTAGTTGGTGATGGTGTTCTCGGTTGTGCCCTCGGTGCCAACCTCAATCACCTTGTAGGATGGCGTAGCGTTGATCTTGTCGATGAGGGCATCGGCGACATCAGCAAAGATGACCTCGTAGCCAGAGTTGTGCAAGAAGCAAGCAACAAAGCCGCGGCCGATGTTGCCGGCGCCAAAGTGAACAGCTTTCATGCCCATGATTGCAACAGGAGGACCAGAATGCGTGTGAATGGTTTGGGTGTAGGAAACGGTCAACGTTTTGCTTTGGAAGGAAGAACGGTGGATAGCTATGGGAAAAGTCTATGGACAGTGAGGGGGGTCGCAACCTTAAATACTACTACTGTAGGTATGGGACGGCAATCGGGCGATAGAAAGTCAATTGGCAAGAGCGATGATTGTCGTTGACGAAAGGGTGGCCCACTCCTTGCGCAGCCATCGTGAACCTGCCCTTTCGCCAGGTCTTTTGGCGTCATTTCAGAGATGCAGCGTCATTCTCGAGCCTGGTTCCTTTTTCCCGCGTCTGCCGCAATCAGCCTAGCGCCCCGAGGTGCGATTACGGCGGGTCACCGTATTGGACTGTGTCATGGCCCCCACTTGTGTTCCGTGTCACTCCTGCCCCTCCAGTCGCAACCCGTTGGTCGCTGGTCCCGCGCCAGGAACAACAAGATTGTAGTCGGAATTGCCACTCAAATGATGGGCTTGTTATCGCCCCTGATGTCTGTTTGACTCTACATGCGGTATTTCTAAATTTTGGCATCAACATGCGCCTTTTGTCGATGTTGCGGTGATTGCATCCGCGTCTTCGCATACTTCTGCTGCGGACGGGCGTCCAGTCGCTGCGACGCTGCCCCTGATCGTACCCCTGTGGATCACGGCCATCTGACCGCACGGGCAGGCGGCTTTGTTACAGGCTGGACGTGCAGGCAGCCGCACAGCATCTGCGCCCACTCGTTGCGCTGGTACTGCCTGTGACAGTGCTCGATTACCGTACAGCACGGGCTGGGCAGTTCTCCGCATGACACATGCTGTGATGAATCTGTGATGCCATAGGTAATAGTCACTCACTGTTCGTTACTGCCCCGCGTCTTCCGACTGACCGTTTTGGTCGTTGACAATGACATCAATGATTCCGCTCACGATCCAAGATCCAGTCCATCCCCTTTTTTTCTTTGGCGGTCGTCGCTTTTTGTCAATGGATAGCGCTCCAGCATTGTCGCCGGCCTTACCCAACTTCATATGGATGGTCGGGCCGGCTTTTTGTCGTCGCCATGAGCAGATCCACCGACAATGTCGCTGTTCACGATAATATGCCGCGATGGTGCCTGACGGAGTACCTACGCTGGCCACACAGCCCACCCTGCATCACGATCTTTTCCTGGGACTGGAGACGCGCGCAGCAACCCTTTCAACAGGAGTCGACCAATGCGCAGCCGTCACTCGACGGTGATTTGTGGATCCCAACCGCTCATGTGCCAAGAACCCATGGCGCCATGCTTGACACAGCATTCGAACGAAGCTCTTCACGATGCTGCACAGGCAGGCCGGCTGAATATTTTCGTAGTCGTACCGCGTTACGCGGCTGCCGATACATCGTGGCCAGCTTCCCTTGGACCATGGACTCCAGTTCCGTGCGCAGCCCGCACACGTCCCTATCATTGCCCCTGTCTTGCCTTTATTACCCCTTATACGTACATGAGAAGATTTGTTGCAGTTCATTATCCGTAGCGACTTTGCCAGTTTGCCTACCAGGCTACCGCGATTGCCGACCCATAAATTCAAAATCTCCGCGTTTCCCCAGCCAGCTGCGCTCCCACTAATAAATTACTAGTACTGTAGGGTCCTGCGTCCTGCCACCGCCCGCTTTGGTGAAACCGTCAAAGCATGCGCGAGCATGAACATGATTACAAGTTTATAAGAAGTTAAGAACGCATGTCGGAACCCATGGTCCCCTCTACGTATTAGTACAGACAGCTTCGATATTGCCCACAAAAACCCGATCATTGCGAGCGACCGAAGAAGCCGGCTCTGAGATCGGTGATTTGAAAATTAAGCGGAATGGATAAACTAAACCTGCATCTTACTCCGGAGAAACTCCCTTCAGCGTGATGTGTTTTTGTCATCGTCGACAAGTCTCATCAACTTCGGATCGCTGGCCATCGCCTACATCGAAATGGTGATTGGCTCTGCTCTGTACATCGTGATCGCAGTGGCACACATGTCTCTTGTTCAACAGAAATAGTTCGCTTTGAGCCACTGTTTCTCTCCTTTCTTACGGGACATAAAGTCCGGCCTCTCTTCAATCCTCACACACGATCAGATCACATCGCAGACGCTCAGTGACCTCACCGATGATGTGGCCCTGCTCACCGTTCTGCCCACAATCCTAGCGTTTCTTACTGCATGGCCCACTGGTCGACGTTTGCCCTGCTGAGCGAGATGATTCGGCGGCCTTCGACCCCTCCACCCCACCAGAATCAAGACGGAGCCAGCAGGGTCCCGTTTTGTGACGTCGTCGTCGGTGTGCGGACCGTTGAACTTGACGAGAGACGAGAGGAGCAGACTGGACCACGAAATGTTCAACACCCACGTGGTTGATGCTCGTCTAGGCAACCCCACACATGACAATAGTATCAATCTACAAGTATGTCCAAGCCATCTATCTACCTCACAGGCTCACAATTGTGACAGCTGGACTCTTGTTTCTTTGCAAATTGTGCATCAAGGAGGGCCTCAGGCCGTCCGTATGTAGTAATTAGTAAGCGAGTTGGCGAGATTTGGAATCAAGCTTCCATTGTAATCATGTTCCTTCAAGGGTGCTATGTACCCGTTTTGACATTACTTTCCCTTCAAATCTTGGAGTACTTCTTGAAAGCACCAATGAGTCCACCAGTGGAGGCATCGTGTCCCTCGCCGTTACCCTCCTCGTCCAACTCCTTCAGAATCTTCTTGGCCAGAACCTTGCCCAGCTCGACACCCCACTGGTCGAAGCTGTTGATGTCCCAAACAGCGCCCTCCACAAAGGTGAGGTGCTCGTAGTAGACAATCAGAGCACCGAGCTCGGCGGGACCAATGACATCGCTCACGAGAATGGATGTGGTAGGGCGGTTGCCCAGGAAGCGCTTGTGGGGTACCAGATCGTCGGGAGTGCCCTCAGCCTTGACCTCCTCGTCAGTCTTGCCGACCATGAGGGCCTCAGCCTGGGCAAAGTAGTTGGACGCCAGCATCTTCTGGTGGAGGTTGTCAGAGATGGGGTTGTGGGACTTGGCGGCCAAGATGAAGTCCGTGGGGATCAGCTTGGTACCCTGGTGCACGAGCTGGAAGAAAGAGTGCTGAGCGTTCGTGCATGGCTCTCCAAAGAGGATAGGTCCAGTCGAGTACTTGGCGGAGGAACCGTCAGAAGTGATGGACTTTCCGTTGGACTCCATGGACAGCTGCTGGAGGTAGGCAGGGAAGCGGTGCAGATATTGGTCGAAGCTACAAATGTCAGCAAATCACGGCAAACGGGGTGCAGCATCATTGACATACGGAGCGACCAGGTGAGTCTGGGCGTGGAAAAAGTCCGAGTACCACACGCTCAAAAGACCACCCAGGACGGGGATGTTCTCCTTGAGGGGAGTCTCGCGGAAGTGCTTGTCCATGGCATGGGCACCGCTAAGGAACTTGTGGAAGTTGTCGAAGCCAATGTAAAGGGCGACGCTGAGACCAATGGCGCTCCAGACAGAGTAGCGGCCGCCAACCCAGCTCTCAAAGCCAAACATGTTCTTGGCGTCAATGCCAAACTTGGTGACCTCGGACTCGTTCGTAGACAGAGCAACAAAGTGCTTGGTGATATCGCCCTTGCCATCCGTCTTCTCGAGGAACCATGTCTTGGCTGTGTTGGCGTTGGTAGTGGTCTCGGCGGTGGTGAAGGTCTTGGAGGCAACGAGGAAAAGGGTGGTCTCTGGGTCAGAGGCAGCGAGAGCCTCGGCCATGTGGGTGCCGTCAATGTTGGAGACAAAGTGCAGAGTCATGTCCCTGGCACCGTAGTATTTGAGGGCCTCGGTGACCATGACAGGACCCAGGTCAGAGCCACCGATACCAATGTTGACAATGGTCGTCAGCTTCTTGCCGGTGTATCCTTTCCACTCGCCGCTGCGGACCTGCTCGGAGAACTCCTTCATGTGCTGGAGGACATCATTGACGCCATCGGGGCAGTTCATGACATCCTGGCCATCCACCTTCATCTCCCACCCGCCAGTGTTGCGCAGGGCGGGGTGGAAAACGGCGCGGTTCTCTGTAAAGTTGATCTTGTCGCCACGGAAGAGGGCATCACGCTTGCGCTCAACGCCGGCTTGGTCGGCAAGCTTGACGAGGAGGTCGAGGGTCTCGTCGCTGATAAAGTTCTTGGAGAAGTCGAACAGGATATCGGCCGAGACATCCTTTCCGGGGGCAAAGGTTCGCGTGAAGCGGTTGAAGCGGTCGGGGTCGGAAGAAAAGGCCTCTTTGAGGACAAAGTTCTTGCTCACGCCATCGCGGTGCGACTGGAGCTCGGACCAGGCAGGGAGGGTGTTGGCGGGGGCCATTTTGACGAAAGGCTGGAGAATATGTAAGCAGAGCTCTTCCAAAATCTGGCGCGTTCGGAGTGCTTTGAAGTGCCTCGTCGCGCACACATGGAGAAGGATGGCCGGCTTGCCAGAGGAGCTCTGACGAAGGCGGGGCATGACATGATGCCATCACTACTTTGGAATAGCTGCCATGGTAAGCTATGGGACGTACCTAGGATTCGGATAGCTCGCAATGGATCAATGTCAAGACAGGGTGAGAATTCTTGCCAGAACGAAGATGGAAGGGACTTGCGGAAAGACGGAAGAGGGGATAAAAATGACGAGGTGTTGATGTCGGAGGTCCAGATAGCTCAGGGTGGTACGGACTGCATTGGCCCGTAACCGACTTTCAGGTGGGGGCGGGGCAACTGGGACATGCCTGGATCTCAAGACTCAGCTCAATGTCAGCTCCTGGTACGGACTATACCCCGAATGCGCGCTATTATTATTCGGTGCCAGCAACAGCCGCATCATCCGACGTATCTTAACAGGCGGAACATGACTCTGATTGCTCACACCATGGTAGTCAGGTCTCGCTCAGCAAGTCGATACAATGCCATAGAAGGAAGCGTAACGCAGTGAAACAGACAACGCCTCGGTTGACTCTACGTACAATCGCAGTGCTACAGTACTTGCTTCGCAACTTGCTCCGTTGATGCAGTCCCTTTATGCTTCTGGAACAGACACATCCTCCAAGGTTCCCAAACGACCTGCGATGAGTTGCCTCGGTTCTCCTCAATCCTTCCCTGGATGTGTTGCTGCCTCGTTCTATCGGTTGTCCCGCATGCTGCTCGCGAAGGATGGATCTTTGACGCTGCCACCGGCGTCGCCGAGCCCAGCAATGGGTCTGTTGTAGCTGAAGCCCTGGAACTGATTCTGCATGGTCTGTGAGAGCATGGGTCCATCGACGTATGAATCTTGTGGGGCTTCTGATGTGAAGACGGGGTCAAAGTTGGCCGTGTCGAGCGCATCCGCCTAGCAAATGTCAGTCTCTTCGCTCACGCATCAGACTTGGTCAAGGGGAAGGGACATACCACGCTAGGTTTGAATGTTGGCTCATACTTGCGCTGCAGCAGCTTTCGCCAATCTATGGCGTGGAAGAACGGATGCGCCTTGATCTCTGCGGAGCCATTCGCACCAAGGCGCTGGTCGGGATCTCTGTTCAGAAGCTTGGTGAGCAGATCCTTAGCTGCCGGTGGGACCACGTCAGAAAAGTGCAGAGGCTCCGACAGGATCTTGCGGTACATCTCGTTGGTGTTCTCGTCGTAGAAGGGCGGCAATCCCGTCAACATTTCGTATAGCAAGACGCCCAGAGTCCACCAATCCACAGTCTTCTTGTAGCCCTTGCCCATCAAGAGTTCTGGGGCCAAGTACTCGGGAGTACCACAGAATGTGTTAGTCCTGTCTTCATCCTTCATGTCCAGTTTGCAAAGACCAAAGTCACACAGGGCGATGTGACCCTGGTAGTCAAGTAGGATGTTCTCAGGCTTCAAGTCACGGTAGATGACGCTGAATCCGTGGAGACACTCCAGGGCGCACAGGAGCTCTGCGGTGTAGAATCGTGAGCGATTCACGTCAAAGCGATGCTCCTTCTGAAGGTGGTGGAAAAGCTCGCCACCGTTGACAAAAGCGAGGACAAAGTACAGCTTCTCTGGTGACTGGAAGCTGAACTTGAGAGGGACGATGAAGGGGTTGTTGATCTGTGCGAGGACCGAACGCTCCGCCAACGTATGAGCCACCTCGGAGCGCGAAATGATGTGCGCCTTGCGGATGGTCTTCAGAGCGTAGATCCGGCTTGTGTCCTTTTTCCTGACCTGCATGACCTTGCCGAAACTGCCCTTGCCGACGACCTTGAGCAGCTCA
Organism: Emericellopsis atlantica; assembly: GCF_019669845.1. Lineage (NCBI taxonomy): Eukaryota > Fungi > Ascomycota > Sordariomycetes > Hypocreales > Bionectriaceae > Emericellopsis > Emericellopsis atlantica. Next base: position 348,634 of record NW_025764728.1, on the reverse strand, counting down.
AAGTCTTCAATCTTGAGCTTGCCAGCCCTATTCTCGACGTACTCGACACCAATCTTGATCTTGCCCGAGCCGTACTGGACGTCGACCCACTCCACGCCGCTCTGTCCTTCGCCTTGTTGCTGCCACTCAGCCAGCGCCTTCTCCCGGTCCTTCTTGCTCGTTTTCGAATCCTCGCTGTAGACCTGGCGCTCCTCGAATCGGGGGTTGACCCGCGCTACACCGAGGAAGATGTCCTGGCTACGGCCGGATCCAGGAGGCGCACTCGGGTTGCGCATGTACAGATGGAGCACGAGCTCGGTGACTCTTGACACGTCGAACTTGTATTGTGTGTTGCCTCCGGCCCATAAAGGGTTCTCCGGGGTGCCGTCTACCGAGTTGACAAAGACTTGCACCTTGTCGAAATCAAGCAGCGCGTAGGGCATGTATTTCCCTGAAATACGCCCGTGGTTGGTGGGAATGCCGCTGAACCCGCCAGCCGACGACTGGGGCCGGTTGGAGGTGTTCATGTAGGAGCCGGGTCCACGCTGTGACGAGCCAGGCCGTACTGAGCCAGCCGCGCTAACGGCATGGCTTGATGACAGCGAGCCTTGGTGCTGCGAGGCAAAGGCATTGCGATGTTGGTCGGGTAGGGCAAAGCCTTGGCCTTCGTGAATTGTAACGACGAGAATACCGGGTTTCGGAGGCTTGATGACAGGTGCCTGGGTCATGGCTTCGGAGGCAGCTGTCGAGGGTTAGCTTTGGAATGCTGTCGCAGGCCAGTCATTGGTGCCTACCTATGGCGCTTTCATGTGTGGGCGTCGTGGCTTCTGTACTGGCTCGCTGGGTGTCCTTCTCCTTGTCTGTGATTGTCGAGGTCGACGGCGATCGCGAGAAGGCGCTCAAGGGCCCCAAATGGGTTTCCTTGAGCTCTGTCCATGTCAGCTCCCGGTCGACCCGCTTCACTGGTTCCGCTTCTTACTCTTGGTGAGTTTCCAAGACATGGTGTTATACAAGTCGTAGTAGAACCGTGGCGGATGTTTCAGGTTCCAGACCAGTCAAACTCCAAGGGTGTTCGAGCTAAGAATATAGCAGCGAGAGGGGGGGAAGTCGGTCAACACAGTCCACGTAGCCGTTGCTGATCAGGGTGGCTATTTCGTCGTCAGTACCTGCAGGTTGCCCAAAGAGTGATCTGGCCGCCGGACAGCACTGGAACCCTCTCGTCGGTTCGCAACAACGGCAATGTGGTATTGCACACCACTGCAGTCTGTCGAGGTTGGAATTGAGGTCACCACTCGAGACTGGAGGCGGATGATGGGGTAGGCGGATTGGTAAGGAGACAGTGCGCTTTTTGATTGGCCTCGAACTGCCCTTGTCGACCCCGCAGTTTGCACGATGCGTTGATGAGGGTGAGCGCCGCAAAAGGAGATGTGTTGAAAGACAAAAGGAGGATATTCTCACGCGTCTGGTGCTGACGCAGAGTCTCAATGCTGTGCGATTTGCTCAAAAATATTGACGTTGATGAATGTTGCTGCCAGACCGAGGGACAAAATGCTCCGCACTCCTGGTTTCAAGGGACGGGAAGGCGGAGTTCTAGGGGTAGCAGCGACTGCGAGGCCAGCCTGATAAGGGCGACTCGATAAGGTGCCACGGATTAGCCATGCTTTCAGCCCCACTCGACTTTCGGGCTGTGTTGAGGCGCAGGCACGCCGTGCGGTGTTCAAGAGCACCAAAAGCACTGATCCCGTACTAATGAGAGGGTGAATCTTGATATGTGACAGCAAGGTACTCCATGGACATCATCGCTGACGACGTTTGAGGTCTAATTAACGCCTGTTTACGTTAACAGGCCCGTCTGCTAGTAGCCTACCCTAAACCGTAGTGTTGGATTCACAGATGGCTCGCAAAATAGCCACGAAATAGGACATACTGATCCGAAATGATAAGAGCCGTAGGTTATTTCTCGTACAACTGTCCACGTAGTCATTTTTACATATCTTGGGACTTGTGTGATACTTTGCTCGTTGCTTGAGGATTAGAGTTGAACCTTGTCATGCGAGTTGCTCACATTTTGCGACTACGACGTTACAATAACAAAGCTTCACCTTGTTCCCAAATTGCCCTTGCCGGTCAAAAGGTTCTTACCTATAATCGTGACACCTCGTCTTTACACAGCAAGTTCTGCATGGGAAGTGTTGTCAGGCAAGGTATTTTGAAAACCAGATGACAGTCCGAGTCCAAATCACGTGCCTGGCTCAGCATCGAGGCACGCTCTGTACCACGAGCTATGGCCCAATCACCAAGCTCGAGATGCCCCACTCACTGTCAACCGTGACAATCACCGTCGGTCAACTGGCACCGGTGCGGCCACATCTACCATTTCTGGACTCAACCACAGCCTTGAAGCTTGCGACGGGACTTCCAAGCTTGGCGACGAACTCAACGGCAAGGCAATTGCAGGATTCTTGCGATCCGTGTTGCTCTCCACAAACCTCGGTCTTCGCGACGCCGATCCGCCCCTGACCGAATCGAGCCAGCTGGCCTCCAAGCGCCCCTGTGCCGGGAGACTGACCAGCCCGCAAGCTCTCGCGACATCTTCGGCGCACATTGAACGCTCAGCATCGACTCGATAGTATCAGATAAACCAGGCGCTCACCATGAGGCTCGACGTCAAGGTAATGCCTCCGCGACCCTGCTCGCATGGAAATTGCCCCGCCATTCGAGCCTTGGGAGGTGCTCAACCACGGTTGCTAACATTGTCAATTAGCGTCAGCTGTACGCTCGCAGCGAGCGAGTGAAGGGAATTGACTTCCATCCTCAAGAGCCATGGATCCTCACAACGCTGTACAGCGGTACGATTGGGAATGCATCGCTCCGTGGAGACACCTACTGACGCCCTCTAGGCCACGTCTACATCTGGTCCTACGAAACGCAACAGATTGTCAAGACCTTTGAGCTGACAGACGTCCCCGTCCGCGCGGGTCGATTTATTGCTCGCAAGAACTGGATCGTCTGCGGCTCTGACGACTTCCAGATGCGCGTGTACAACTACAACACATCGGAGAAGATCACTTCGTTCGAGGCGCATCCCGACTACATTCGAGCCATTGCCGTCCACCCCACGCAGCCCTTCGTGCTGACCGCCTCCGATGACATGACCATTAAGCTCTGGGACTGGGAGAAGGGATGGAAATGTGTGCGTGTCTTTGAGGGCCACAGCCACTATGTCATGGGGTTGTCCATCAACCCCAAGGACACCAACACGTTTGCGTCAGCTTGCTTGGACCGAACCGTCAAGATCTGGAGTCTCGGCTCGCCAACAGCCAACTTCACCCTCGAAGCCCACGAGACCAAGGGTGTCAACCACGTCGACTACTACCCTCACTCAGACAAGCCCTACATCCTCACCACCTCGGACGATCGGACGGTCAAAATCTGGGACTACACAACCAAGTCCCTGATCGCCACCCTCGAGGGCCACACAAGCAACGTTTCTTTTGCTTGCTATCACCCCGAGCTGCCAGTCATCATCTCCGGTTCCGAAGATGGTACCATCCGCATCTGGCACGCCAACACATACCGCTTTGAGCAATCACTCAATTACAGCCTGGAGCGCGCTTGGTGCGTCTCATATCAAAAGGGCAAGCAGGGCATCGCGGTTGGTTTCGACGATGGTGCAGTCGTCGTCAAGCTTGGTCGCGAGGAGCCTGCTGTGTCCATGGACTCCTCTGGCAAGCTCATCTGGGCCAGACACAATGAGGTTGTGTCCTCGATCATCAAAGGCGGAGGTGAGTGCCAAATAAGCGCCTGGATGAGCCAAATGCTGACTGCGTAGATGCCTCCATCAAGGACAACGAGCCCATCAGTCTGCCGACCAAAGATCTCGGCACCTGCGAAGTCTACCCGCAAACACTCCTCCACTCCCCGAACGGTCGATTTGTCTCGGTTTGCGGTGATGGCGAGTACATCATTTACACTGCTCTCGCATGGCGCAACAAGGCGTTCGGCTCAGCTCTCGACTTTGTTTGGGCGTCCAAGGAGAACAGCAACGACTTTGCCATTCGCGAGTCTTCCATGAGCGTCAAGGTGTACAAGAACTTTGTGGAAAAGAGCGGAGGGCTCGATGTCGGGTTCCAGGCCGATGGCCTCACCGGCGGTGTTCTCCTGGGTGTGACTGGCCAGGGTGGTGTCTCTTTCTTCGACTGGGCGACTGGTGGTCTGGTGCGCAGGATTGAGGTAGAGCCGAAGCAGGTCTACTGGTCCGACAGCGGCGAGCTCGTGACCATTGCGTGCGAAGACTCTTTCTACGTGCTGCGCTTCTCCCGCGAGGCGTACGTCGAGGCTGCGCAAGCCGGTCAGATCGAGGAGGACGGTGTCGAGGCGGCGTTTGAGGTTATCACAGACATCAGCGAAAGGTATGTTTGCCGACTCATGTGGTACGGAGCTCTTGCTAACAACATAGCGTGCGCACTGGTGAGTGGGTGGGCGACTGCTTCATCTACACAAACAGCACGAACCGTCTCAACTACCTCGTCGGCGACCAGACGTACACTGTGTCGCACTTCGACAAGCCCATGTACATTCTGGGCTACATTCAGCGCGACTCGCGTATCTACCTTGCTGATAAGGACGTCAACGTCACCTCGTTCGCTCTGTCGCTGCCGGTTCTCGAGTACCAGACCTTGGTGCTGCGTGAAGACATGGAGACTGCGGCCGAGCTGCTTCCGACGATCCCTGCCGACCAGATGAACAAGATTGCGCGCTTCTTGGAGGGGCAAGGACACAAGGAAATGGCTCTCGAGGTGGCGACAGATTCCGAGCACAAATTCGAGCTGGCGTTGGGCCTGAACCGCCTGGACATTGCCCTCGAGCAGGCCGAGGAGGTGGATGCTGAGCACAAGTGGAAGACTGTCGGTGATGCGGCCCTGGCTGGATGGGACGTCGCTCTGGCGGCCAAGTGCTTCACCAGGGCTAAAGATCTGGGCTCGCTGCTCCTGCTACACTCCTCGACAGGTGACCGCGATGGTCTCCTCGCACTGGCCAAGCAGGCCGAGGAAGTTGGCGCGCACAACGTGGCCTTCTCCAGCTACTGGCTGCTGGGCGACGCCGACCAGTGCACGCAGCTACTGAGCAAGACCGGACGTCTGGCCGAGGCCGTTCTCTTCTCGCAGACATACAAGCCAAGCTTGACGACTTCGCTGGCGAAACAATGGAAGGAGAACCTGGAGAAGAACAAGAAGGCCAGGGTCTCCAAGCTGATCGGACTTCCGGACGAGGACGAGGACCTCTTCCCCGAGTGGGACGCGTGGCTGAAGTTGGAAACGGAGGGCGGCTCTGCACCAGAGGCGCCGCCGGCGGTCGTTGCCAACGGGAAAGAGGAGTCGGATGAAGAGGCGGAAGAGGACGAGTAGGGCGGAGTTGCATATAGCGGATGAGATAGACGGATGATATCAGTGTCTGCTGCGGTATTCAAAAGATGGCTGACTCGTTGTCGTCAAAGGCGCATTGGAGGCTGGCATGCGGCATGAATTAAGGTAAAGATAATGACCATTGAAACGATCTACCAGTAGCCCATCCCCGCGAAGTGTGACGCCTACCCAATCTCGTCCGTCACCAGCAGTCAGCCTAACTCTCCACGATGCGGGCGCCACTGGCGACATGCAACCCCTGCACCAGCTCGCTGCCGTCGCACGTGTACGGAGTACAGAGAAGGTAATTAGCGAATTGATTCCTGTACGTACACGGTGGGCAGGCGGTGAGAGCTGGAGAGGGACCAGACGCCACGATAAGGGGACTTGGGGCCCAGACACACGCGCCTTTCTCAGCTGCGGCTGAGATGCAATGAACTATTAACCGAATACGCCCATGAGCATTTCTTTCCACGAGACCTGCGCCTTGATCTTCCCTACCTTGATTACTACATACGAGAGACCACGTCCCGAGGACGAATAGCCCTGCTTTTCGAATCCACACCACGATGCCTCAGACGACCACCCAACAGCCCAAGCAACAGCAGCCCATGGGCGCGCAGGACCAGCGCACCGGCGTTGTGACGCGCCAGCCCGTGCGTCGAAGCCCATAACGCCTCAACAAATACCCAAGCTAGCTGGCTGACCTTTGCAGATGTCTGAACCGCGTCCCAATGCTGAGAGCCAACCCGAGATGTCGCTTCGCGGTGGAGGTCTGAACTGCGGATTTGACTGCTGCGACGGATCGTGCCGATTCTACAAGAGCTGCTGCTGAGGTGTTTTCGATTGATTTATCTTCGCACGCAAGCGAAAACACGACGATAATTACGAGCAATGATACCACAGGCGGAGGGGGGAAGTTAGAGTTGAGACATTATGCAGAGCGAGCGTGGAGACGAGCGCGCGATTGCACGCACGTGGAGTGCCAATTACTGCCTTACTATGAGTTAATCGACAGCTAAAAAACAAGCCCACGAGCCTTGTAATTTCGAAGCAACCTGAGTGAAGCAACCAACTCCCAGAAACTCAGCTCGATGTTTAGGTCCCGTCATTTGGCGCTTGGCGCTTCGCTTTGCATCCCGTATCGACCTATTTAATCTCTCGTTAGAACAAGATCGCGATTACGACAAATCGATACCCCGGATCGAGGCAACCACGCCACATGCTGGCTCTTTATCTAGGAACAGTGTGTTCTACGCGCGAAACGAGTACAGCAAGAAAGGGAAGCTCATACCTTGCGATACCAGTTCTCCCTCGGATCACCGAGACACTCGCCCACCGGCACAGAGCGAAAGTCGTTGCGCACTAGCGACTGCAGCACGTACTCTGTCAAGTTGTGCACCGTCTGGTACAGCGGATCGTGCTCGATGTGGAGGACGCTCGCGCTGGCCGGATCGAGCGGCTCGACGCGCCTGTCCCAAATGTCCTTGGAGTTCTGGATGAGCGTGGCGTCGTCGTTCTCGTACCCGAGCGTGTTGAGGTCAAAGTACGTGACGTGGTACCCCAGATCCGCGAGCCATGCGTCGGTCGTCGCGTCGCTCATCGAGTGCGGAGGGCGCATGTACGTGGGGAAGTAGCCCAGCAAGTCGGCCAGGGCAATCTCGTTGAAAATCATCTGGTTCTGGAACTGGGCGGCGGTGATCTCGGTGAGCTTCTGGTGGGACCAGGTGTGGCTGCCGATCTGGTGGCCCTCGTCGATCATGCGGCGGATGAGCGCGGGCCAAGGCGTCGAGGGATCATTCATGGCGCCCTTGCCCATGTTGCGGCCGACGACAAAGAAGGTCGCCTTTGCGTCGTATTGCTACTCTAGTCAGAGAGGATGACCTTGACGGGGTCCAGGACGGTACGCACAGCAAGCAGGTCGAGGAGGTACTCTGTGTTCTCCCAGGGACCATCGTCGAACGTCAGGGCGACAACGCCGTTAGTGTTGCAAGTGTACACGCCCTTGCCGTACGGCACGTTGCCGACCTTGGGACGAGCAATGTCCTTGGTGTCGGGGCCTTCAGGACGGATATTTGCATCGCATGCTGGGCCAAAGTCGATTTGGCATATGGGAGCTCTGCAGTGCGCATATTCAACGCCGCACCACCTGTATGGTCAGGCACCGTTATGAAAAAAGGCGGACGACGTACCCTCCGCTGGAGCAGCATTGACCTTCGGGGCAGCTGCGATTGAATTCGATACCACACCGACGGTCTTGACGAGCTTCCAGCTCCGTTGCTCGCCCTTGATTTGACGCAGTCGGAATGGCAGCCGCAAGGCCAGCAATGGCGGAGAGAAGTGCATAAATGGATAGCATGTCGATCATTCTACAAGTTTTCTCTGACTAGGTCAATGTCAGAATGAACGAGCGCGGTTGTGAGCGGCCAGCGTCAGGTCCAGCGCCTCGGGTTCTTATATACGACAGTTCTGGGCGTCCAAGGCCACTGCGTACCTTCATCACATCAACACGAGCCAAGAGCGCGAGACATTGGCGCATGCAAGATGGTAGCATTATTGACAAGCAGTTTTTCAGCTCAATCCAATGCAACGCTCATGCAGAAATCGCTATACTACGTAGAAGCACGCTGGCACTGAGCGATGAGTGGCCGACAAGGCTGACATTCTATTTTCTTTTGGCTGAGACGATAGCAGAATCTCGTGATGACGGGTGTATTTTTCGCCATGATCGACCTGGTTGAGTGAGAGCCTGGCTCACTGGTATATTAATACCATCAAAATTCGGCCGCCTATGCAGCTCTGGCCGTTCGTATCGTGCCTGTGGTTGGGCTCAATGCATGGGACGCATGTCGGACTCGGCTGGATCGCAAGTCAAGCCACGAATGGTGATGCACTCTCTTTCAGCTCGCGGCACAGCAGAACCAGGCCAGCCAGCGTCGTACTGCAATTATTAGACTCACATCTAGAAGACCCTCTGCCCGTCATGGGCCGTTCAAGGGAACCCCCAAGGACATGGACTTTGTGCCACCGAGCTTGCGCAAGTTATAAAATTGCTTTGTGTGTGGCAAGGAACAGATTGTATTAGGTACGACGTGAATCACTATTCGAGCTCGAATTCACGCAAAACCCCTCGTGACCTACTACCTATTCTGACACCGCACGCACAGGGTTCTCGTTGACCCCCTTGGTCGGGCTCGTCTCACTAGCAGCACGGTCACCCAGCTCGCTCTCGTCATCCGACTCCTTGGCCAGCGTCTGGTCGTGGTTGAGCCTGGGGTTTCGCAGGGCGGCCGCAAACCCAATCAGTGGAACACAGAGGCAGATGCCGGTAATGGTGAGCAGCCGCTGCGTTTGACGGTACGAGGCGATGATGCCCTGGCGCTCCGGAGTGCCCATGGGATACTGGGCGATGATGTTCAGGGGCTCGGAGAATGCAGAGGCCGCGACGCTCTGATCCTGCACATTCTTCTCCAGGTAGCCCGGCAGGGTCTGTCGCCAGATGGCGCCCGACACGGTGTTGCCTAGGGCTGAGCCGATGTTGTACATGGCCAGGTAGGTGCCGGTCATGACGGCGAGATGCTCGTGCTGCAAGGTGACCTGCAGCGAGGCCTGCGCGGGATAGGGGAACATGCCACCCGCGAAGCCGAGGACGACCTGGGCTCCAATGACACCGGCGCGTCCGTCTCCCGGGGAGGTGCTGCCTCTGTAGTGGATGAGAAGACCAAAAGCCACCATGAACAGGCTTGTGCCGGCGACGATGAACCATTTGAGACGGCGGACCTTGATGACGATCAAGCCCAACAGGGGCCCGACGATGACGCTGGTGAAGGAGTACAGGCTGGAGATGCGTGTGGCGTCGGCGACGCTAAAGTCAAAGGCGACGACGAGGACCGTGTACAGGAAGTCGCCCTGCATTGTCCAGGCAAAGTTGAGCATGACGGCGATCATGCAGGGCGACCAGACGCTGCGGTCCTTCATGAGGCGGAAGGGGATGAGGGGGTGAGGCGCCCTGAGCTGCCAGAAGACGAAGACGGGGACGCAGGCGACGCCGACGACGAGGGGTGCCAGGACACGCGCCGTCGCCCACTGGGCCTGACCGCCCGCCTCCTCGGCGAGGGTAAAGGGGACGAGGATGAGGGCAAAGGTGGCGACCAGGAGGAGGATGCCGACGACATCGAGCAGCCAGAAAAGCTCGAGGGCAAAGTTCTTGGCGCCCAGGAGCTGGAAGGACGACTTGTAATTGTCGAGGAGGCCCTGGCGCCTGGCGCGGCGGCCGACGATGACGAGCTGGATGATGAGGGGCAGGGTGCAGACGGGGTAGATGATGCACCACATGCCGTAGCCCCAGCGCCAGGTCGCGGTCTTGAGGACGGAGGCGACGATGCTGCCGCCGGCCCAGGTGTTGATGATGAAGGGCAGAGCGGGCACGTAGGAGAAGAAGACGCGCGAGCGCGTGGAGGTGATGTCGGCGATGATGACCTCGACGAGGAGGATGACCATGGTGTAGCCAATGGTGTAGACGCCGGTGCCGGCGGCGAGGGTGACGACGTCTGGCGCGACAGCCTCGATGATGGTGCCGAGGACGTAGAAGAAGCACGAGATGAGGAGTAGCTCGACACGGCCAAAGACGTCCGCCATCTTGCCAGCGGCGGGCTGGATACCGGCGCCAATGACGGCCCGGATGACGTTGACGGTGGATGTGAGGGAGTGCGATCCCATGGAACTGGTGGCCGTGGGCTGGAGCGTGCCCCGGATGGTACCGTCGAGGCCGTAGGCGTAGGCGACGAGGAAGACGCCAATGAAGATGATGATGCGGTCCTTCAAGGTCATGACCTTGGCCAGCGCCTCGACACGGACGACGCCGGGGGACTTGAGGTCGCGCACAACATCAGCGGCCGTCTTTGGTTCATGATGGCCATAATTGCCAGGCGCGTCGCTGGTGGACTTGGCTTGGTAGTGGGCGTCCGTGGGCGGCACGCCTGCTGCGATGGTGGAGGAATCCGCCATCTTGGCTCTTCCGGCGAGGGAGGAGTATCTGACTAGATGATCGTGGTCACTAGCAGACGACGAGACCCATGACACTCTCAAAGAGGGGATAGGAGAACCGGTGGTGTAGCGAAGGCGGTTGAGGTCACGAGAAGGGGATAGGGAGAGGAAGAGAAGTAAGACAGGCACCAGCGAGGGGGGGACCAGGGGAGGTATTAAATCGACATTGCGATTTCGAGCCGCGCCAGCGCAAAGCTCGAAAGCCCGCAATATTTGCCTGTCCTCGCACCGAGGACCCGGAGATCTTTTAGATAACCGGGGGCCACGCGCAGCTGTGGCGTGATGCCGACAGAATCGTCTGGCGCGCGTCGTCGAGCCTGTTGGGCCGTCGTTTCTCGAAATACCATCATCGCAGTCGTATTTCAGCTCGATGTTGAAGATGAAAGTCTCACAGGAGTCTCAAAGATTTTTTCCAAGCTTCTTAATACCCTTGAGGGTTGTTTCAAGTGCGTTCTCATCCACGTGTCTGGCGTGGGAGCTGATGGTGTATTTTTGTCCGCCTAGCCGCGTACCCGCTCAAGAATTTTTATCAGATCAGGTCATTCTTGGGAAAATCTCTGCCAGTCTGGAATGACATTTCAGGCCCGAAAAATTCCCCATTCCGGATGTGTCTACGAGAAGCTGTCCAATGACTTTGATTCCCGGCTTTCTGATTTAAATCACGCCGCAAACGGACGCCCGAATCCACCCGCGTCTCAAGTCTTGCACATATGTACCTGCGTAGGTCCAAGACTCGTCCAGTGGCAAAAGTGAATCTCTACATATACAGCGACTCAATTGAGCATTAAAGCGAAATCAAGCCATGCCAAAAGACGACAAGTCGTCCATTGCAAGTTCTGTCCGTCAGCCAAGGCTGGTCACTGACGCTTCAGAGCACGCTAACAGATAATAGGACCGAACGCGCCATTATCTGTTAGTGCGAAATGGGCACCCAATAAGCTACCCTATACTGAATTCCAGCAGCATGCCCTGTGCCTCGCGCCTGCATGGTATCGCCACTCATTGATACAAGACAAGTCAGCTAATCCTCAGTAGAACGTCGTTTGTCCACAATTGTCTCCATTATGCACACATAGCATAGCAAGGAATGGGGGTTTCAAACGCGAATCTCCCAACTGCTAGCCAGCTTCCGTTTTCCACCACTAAGCACTTGCCGAAGCCTGGTTCTGATTCGAGCGCCAAACGTGGACAGACGTGCCTGGCTTGGCTGTCTGGCTAGTTGTCGTCACATGTGGGCAGCATGATGTCTATCATGCGTTTCGAGGAGGTGCGCTGAGCTTGCAGAGAGGCCAGAAGTTGAAAGGAAAATCACAGGGCGCAAGCCAATCCCTCTCGTCGAAACCCCGCCAGATTCTTCCTCCGAGACTTCGACACGAAAATCATCCGACCTCTTCATCCACGATAGCCCTCGCGAGGAACTTGGTTTCGAACAAACGACGACGCGGGCAGGCAGCTCCAAGCTTCCCACGACTCCAGCCGACCCTCCCGAATCGTCACAAACCCACACCAGAGTGATGAAACCCACACGGCGGGCGAGGGTGCCCCAGAGAAATGGACCCTCCACCAGCCTCTCCAGGCTTCTAGAGCACGCCACGTCCATTTTTCGCAAGGCGCCCGTCTGCGAGGTGCGCGTCATTGGAGCGAAAACCGTTGCTTGGGGCGACCAAAGATTCTATCATCATCCATCCATGATTACCCCTCATCGCCGCCATGGCGTATGGGCCTTGGTGGCGGGGCAGCAACCGCCTAGCTCCAGTCGCTCCTGCTTGCGCGCGAAGAGTTGGCGATGCGCTCATAAGTTAAATAGGCCCCGCGCAGCCTCGACGCCCTCTTCCCAACCTCTACCCCATCAATCAACTCAGACACAAACGCTGCTTTTCCGAAAATACCAGAACAAACCGCCAACATGTCTCTCCGCAAGACCGCTACTCTCTCCTCCGGCGCCACCATCCCCACCCTGGGATACGGTACCTGGCAGTCCGCCCCTGGCGAGGTCGGCCGTGGCATCTTCGAGGCCCTCAAGGCTGGCTACCGTCACCTCGATCTGGCCCTGATCTACCAGAACCAGAAGGAGGTCGCCGAGGGCATCAAGCAGGCCTACAAAGAGATCCCTGGCCTCAAGCGCGAGGACATCTTCATCACCTCCAAGCTGTGGAACAACCGCCACCGCCCCGAGGAGGTCGAGAAGGCTCTCGACGAGACCCTGGCCGAGCTCGAGCTCGACTACCTTGACGTACGTTCCGTCACGAGAGCTGAGAGTGCAAGAACAATGGACTAACATCTTCGCTAGCTCTACCTCATCCACTGGCCCGTTGCCTTCCCCGCCGGCGACTCCCTCTTCCCCCTTGCCCAAGGCGATGACAGCCAGGTCGCCCTCGACCAGGGTGTCTCTCTGTCCGACACATGGAGGGGTACGTCAATTGGTCCCAAAATCTCATGAAACATGCGTACTGACCCTCCTTCTAGCCATGACCAAGCTCCCCAAGACCAAGGTCCGCACCGTCGGCGTCTCTAACTTCACCATCGAGCAGCTCGAGACCGTCAGCAACGACGTCGGCCAGGTCCCCGCTGTCAACCAGATTGAGCGTCACCCCAAGCTGGACCAGAAGGACCTGAACGAGTACTGCGACAAGAAGAACATCCACATCACCGCCTACTCTGCCTTTGGCAATAACAACTTTGGCTTTCCCCTTCTCATCAACACCCCCGAGATCAAGGCCGTCGCCGACCGCCTCGGCAAGGCCAAGGGCACCGAGGTCACTCCCGCCCAGGTCATTCTCGCCTGGGCCCAGATTGGCGGACGCAGCGTCATCCCCAAGTCCGTCACCCCTTCGCGCATCCACGCCAACTTCCAGGAGATTGAGCTCGACGACGAGGCCGTCAAGGAGATTGCCAAGATTGGCGAGCAGCCCCAGCGCTACAATGTGCCCATGACCTGTAAGTCTTTGTCCTGGAATTTGACGGAGTTGAGAATGCATCGTACTGACAATGTCCAGACAAGCCCAAGTGGGACATCAACATCTGGAATGACGAGAAGGAGAAGGACGCCAAGAACAAGCCCGTCCTCAAGGTTTAAGTCCTGAACAGGGTTGAAAATGAAGAAATGAAAATACCCAAAAGGCGTGAAGAATAGACGTAATAGAAATGCAAAATTTGTTCATGCAGTTGAGCCGCCTAATCTTCCGCGACTCGCCTCTTCAACTCACGACCTCTGCTGTTGCACCCACCGCCACGTGCGCACGATCCTGTTTTTATCTAGTGGAACGACGTTGGCCATGACAGGCAGAGCAGCCTTTGTCACATCCATGCTGAATTGCAATGGCGCCTTATGCTCTGGTCGAGACTCCCCAGACATTCCCCTCTTCCACAGCCCAAGAAGGGCTTGGGATGGGTGCTCTGGATGCTGCAGCAACGCCTCATCGAGACGAGAGAGCCACTGCCGTGGCGCCACTAGATCAAGCTCTGCGCTCTGGGACCTGTTTTCTTTTTGTATCCAGTCGAGCAGTTGGGTCCATGTCAGTGTCTCGTTAGAGTTGAGGATGTGAAGCACGTCGTCGGTGGCTTGACCACGCTGTGCTATCGAAGCCTCCATCACGGCCTGTGCAGCGACTTCCACGGGCAGCCAGTTGAGGACTTCATTCTCCAGCCTGGGCAGGCATCCGGTGATCCGCGCCGTCGAGAGCATCAGCGGATATGCTTCGGACATGTTCCAGATACCCATGGTATTTGAGCACAGCTGCCCAACACGTACAACCGAAACGGGACAGTCGCCAACGGCGCGTCCTAAACTAGAAGATTGGAGTGCCTGTCTAGCTGCTGCTGCACATACATGCTCAGCCACCCACTTCGACTGCGAATACCCGAGCGGTGATGCGTCCGCTGGATCTTGCGACAGAGTCTCTGGTATAGGACTGACGCTCGACTCGGTGACAGCGGCAGTCGAACTGACAAAGGTGAAGTGGGCTCCAGACTCTGCTGCAAAGTTGAGCAGATTGGCGGTGCTTGCGATCTGTGACTCGAAAGAGTCAAGCCGGAGAGCAAAGTTGACAGCCCAAGCCGCATGGATTATATGCGTGGGAGGGTTCTTGCGCAGGAGCTCTTTTGCTTCGGGGGACAATCCCAGGTTCCCATCACCCAGGTTTGATGAGACACAGGCAGTCGTTTCGGTAATGGGAGCGAGCTTTCGATCGTTTAACGACTGCGATACACGTTGATGGGCGGTCGCGTCCGTGTCGGCCCGCAGAAGACAGTATACGCGCTGGACGTCCGGGTCTCTGCTCAGCAGATCCAAGATATGGCTCCCGAGGAAACCGGTTCCTCCTGTCAGGAGTACAGTCCTGGGCCTCAGTTGGCGTGTTCGATGCTTCTCGGCATTGAAACCCCCAAGGCGGCGGCTGTACTTGGTGACGAGATCACGCATTCTCTGATGCACGCCGGTGTGATCATTGCCATTGACCCCGTGGACTTGGCCATCTGAGGAGGCATCCTTCAGGAATCTTTCGAGACCCAAGATTGTGCCTTGATCATAAATGATGTTCAATGGCAAGCTCTTCGTCTGCCCTAGAACTCGGCACTCGAGAATCTTGCGTACTTGGACACAGGTGATCGAGTCAACGCCTTGCTGATACAAGTCGATCTCGGGATCGAGTTGTTTTCCAGTGACCTCAAAGAAACAATCCCCGACAATGGTGGAAATGTCGCCATCGCCGATATGAACACTTGTGTTTGAACCAGAGTAGAGCGCCTCTATACTCTGGGCATACGTTTTCTCGGCATGTGATCGGATGATAGTCCCTTTGCTGCTCTTCTCCAGGGGTCGATAACCGGCACGTACCACGCGAAGCATGGCTTTGGAAATCCGGGTGTGGCTCTGGCTCGCGTCATTCAAGTCCCTGATGACTGGCCACAGCTCATTCATGATGTCCTCGTCAGTCGCAGACTCGCCGTCTTTGACAAAGAGGAGAGCGCCCGCGTACTCTCGACCGCCTCCAAAGACCAGAACATCCACGAGCATCCGGCTGGATGCCACAATGCTAGCCTCCACTGGTGACGGATCAAACTTCTTGCCGTTGGCGAGTGTGATCTGCGCATCTGCACGGCTGTGGTAGCGCCAGGCATTGGCGATCGTGGGATGCGGTTCAAACAAGTCGCTGGTCGCATAGGAGCCGTCATCCCGGTTCGTCTTGACCAGGCATGGCCACGAGGGCTTCACGACCAGCTCGGACAACCCGTCACCCTGCGGTTCAAATTGAAGAAGTCGAACATCCTGCACTGCTCGCAGATACTGCCACTCCTTGTCCTTGCCGAAGTCGCGATGCGAGGACATGAGAAATCCGCATTCGGCGCTTCCCATGCGCGACACAAGGTTGACACCCGCGGCAACGAGGTCGTCGCCAGCCTTTGTCGCGAGGGCTGCACCGCCGACGCCGACAATGTCCATTTCCCGCAGGAGCGCCAGACCCCGTTCTTCCTCGGCGAGCAGCTGCAAGATGTACGGCACGGAAGAGAAGTACTTGATCAGAGGCCCGCCAGTCGCTTCCTGGGCAAACCGGACTGCCTTGTGTACGTTGCGGCCAGTGATGGGCGCCGCGCCTTCAGTGAAGAACCATACCATGCTGCCGCTGCTCCATGCTCGGAAGCAGTCTGGGAATCCGCCGTGATATAGCGGAGTTGTCGAGAATGTGGCGTGTCTGTCTTCACTGTGTATTGGGTGCAGGGCAGCGATCATGCCCTCGTGGTACTGTGGGACGGGCTTGGGCTGGCCTGACGATGTACCTGATGTGTGGCAGTAATAAGCCACCTCTGGTACTTTCTCATCGCTACTCTGCAAGTTGAACGTGGACAAGTCGACGCCAGAGTCGTATTCCGGAACATCCTGAATGTCGAGATGTCCCGACAGTGAGGACACGCGATCACGAAATTTGCCATGAACAAATACGGTCTTGACCTGCAGCGTGTCACAAAGACTCTCAATGGCTTTGGGCTCCAGCTGAGGGCTGGAATCGTTATCAGCATCGATTGTTCATGGATGACGGGTCGTCCATTGGAGTCCTTACGCAATGAAGAGCACGGAATAGCCCAGACGCACCAGGCCGAGCCATGTCAGCGTGTACTCGATTCCGCTGACACAGAGCAATCCTATGTTGCCAGGCTTTGAGGTCTGTTCCACCCGGTCTTTCAAGGTTTCAGCCGCGTAGTAGGACAGGGCATGAAGTCGCTGGAAAGTGATGATGCCTGGTCCCGTGTCAGCCAGTCCAGCTTGGCCCTCTTATGCAACGCACATGAGGCTGCTGAATTGCCCGAGGTGAAGTCCGCGAAACCTAGGGCCAGGGCTTGTGGCAATACGATGGACTGTTTCTCGAGGAGGTCCAGCACAGTCGTAAAGGCCGGCTGCTGACAGCCATCCTGCGCCCTCAATTGTATCGCCTGCGCGAGCGTGCAGGTGAAATACGTCGGCTGAGGTGTCGCATCCCAGATTCCCATCGTGAACTATCTCCCAGGATGGAAGATATGAGCTCAAAATCAGAATGCCATGGTAGGAAGGGTGGCGATGCCAACTTCATGTTGGTCGCCATGTCACTTGGTCCCCAGATTCAAAATAGCATTCGTGAGATCATCGACTTCTGGGAAGACGGGCCTCCTGTGCCCACAGTACCATCCGGAGGCTATAATGCATAATTGAATCCAATTAAATTGCTCTGCGACACAATTCGATGATCGACTTGTCACTGTTGACGGACTGGCAGTATTCTAGCGCATAGACGAAGAAGTTGTGCAAAATGCAGCACGTCATGTTACATATGGCGGCAAGACATGCGGCTTCGAGACACTGTTAATCGGCTAGAACGGGCGCCGCTTTTGCTGGCCACATCACGTCTCGTAGTTGGAGTCTTGTTGAACTCCAGTCGCCTTCCGACGACATGGCTGGCGTTGAGGAAAAGCCATTGCTGATGTTTGAGCACAGTGAGGTTGGTCTTTCAGGTTTTGGCCAGTTGGCTTCTGTGGAGAGTTCAGAGTCTCAGACTCTCATTGAGATCTTTTCTGGATCCTTGCCATCATCGATCTTGATTGAATCAATTGATTGCTATCGATCCTTATTTTCGTCCCCCTCGCAGGCCCCCTATGGCTTGTTCCTAGAGCCTGGTCTTTGCCATAGCCACGTGACTACTTTGTTCGTCTCGAACAATGCTGTCGATTGCCTGGGCCACTCGCATCACGTTCTGGGAGTTCAAACCCGAGACATTGATTCTTCCGTTCTCTGGGAGATAGATGTGGTGTTCATCCACGAGGATTATGCATTGCTTTCGGCTTATCTTTAGGTACCTTTGATCTGGTCAGCGAGTATTCGTTTTCAAAGTTGCAATCCCAGACTCACGAGAACAAGCCCTTCTCCCGAGTAATGTGTGTCCAATCGCCTGGTGTCTAAAAGCGACGTATTAGTCTCAGGGGCACCGGTGGCGGCTCTAGTCGACTGCATACCTGGAATTTCTCAGTGAGAAGGATGAACAGCTGCCTCCTTAGCTGCCCGAGGCGTTTCCGCATAGTGCCTAGTTCGGCCTCCCTGTGATTCAGTCAGCGCCTGCTTCATGTGCCCACATGACAACAGGCAGTCCTCACCAGGTTTGCTTGAGCTCGTCGTTCTGCAACACAATGTTCGCGAGCCGTGAGCCATAAATCGGCGCAGAAGAAACCTCCCATCGCAAGAGGCATCGAAGTCGGTCATGAACATTGGCAGCTACCGCGCTGCTTTCGCATGCGACATGCAGCGCGCCGCAACGCTCGCCGTACAGCGCCATGTTCTTGGAGAAGGACTGGCACACGAACATGTTAAGACCCTTTCGAGCAGCGGCGCGGACGGCGTACGCATCTTCATCGATACCATCGCCAAGCCCCTGATATGCCATGTCGAAGAGTGGAATGTGTTTGCCGGCATGCAGCAGTTCGATAATCTCTTCCCATTGCGCTGGTGTCGGGTCGCATGCGGTGGGATTGTGGCAACATGCTTGCAGCACAAATACGCTCGACGGCTCAGCAGTGCGGATTACTTCAAGTGTAGTCTCGTGGTCGAATGTGCGGGTTTCCTCGTCGAGATAAGGATATTCCAGTTGTCGCAGCCCAACGAGCTCCATCGCCGGGCGATAGTTGCCCCATGTCGGCACGCCGACGTAGACGGCTGTTTTGGAAGACATACATTGGGCAATGAACAAGGCGGCGAGGTGTACAGCACCAGTCCCTGAAATGGTCTGGACAGATGCAACCTGGGGAACAGTCAGCTGGACATTCGACAAAGTGGTGTTGGAGGCGATGTGTTGCAGCCGCTATGATTACCTTGTCAAAAGCGATGGATTTCTTGCCAAACACTGTCTGTGAAGCCTGAGCAAGGAAGTCTTGGTTTCCGGTTGTCATTTCATACTGTCGTGTGTCAACTGTGTGTTATACCACCACACGAATTGAAACATACTCACGTCATGGCCAGGATCTGCCTTGAAGAGCTCCGATTCGGCCTAAAAGTACACGGCAATGTGAGTCTTCCTGATCTTGAGTCTCCTCGTGGAGTCTGGTTGGAGAGTCTCACTTGTTTCACGCTCTCGAGACCTTGGTAGTGGCCTTCCTCGTCACGGTAGATGCCCACACCTAGATCGACCTTTTCACTGCTCGTGTCATTGTCGGCCTTGTACTTCAAAGTGTACATGGGATCCGGAGGCCCAGGCTGAATGTGTTCGAACCCCATGGTGAGAATCTTGAGACCTCAGTGACTACCACATGTAAACTTGGAGTTGCTGATGCTGATTGTCGGGATTACGGGCGTACTCGACTACTCGCTCCGTCGCGTCTTGCCATTCTGCAATTGGGTTGCACGGCCATCACTTATCAATCAATATTTGAATGGCAATGAGGGATCCATGACTTTGCTGCGGTTTCCATGCCGAGCATGCCAACAATTGAAAATAGGGGCTCCCCTCGGCGACCGTCCCGAGGTGGAGTTCGGTGTCAGGGACCGAGCATCCAGAGATTCCACACTCCACGATCCGGATGGCGTGACCGAGGCTTTTCACGTTGCCTCTGACATTTCGGGACTCAAGATTCGCTTGAGGTGCTTGCCGAAGTCGCCTGGTTAATGTTGGCAAGCATGTGTCCACGGAAGAACATGCATACCTACTTACCTAGCCTTGCAAGTGGCATAAGATGACTGCCCCCTGCCTTGACACACACAAAAACCGATCATTGATTGATCAGTGATTGTTTCCACCGCGGCTACTAACTTTACTACTTGTGATCGAGCTTTGTTTTCCAATTTCGCGTTATTCGCCCAGAGAATTCAAGATGGTCTCCTGCCCTAACGCCCTTAATATCCGCAGCGCTGCTGGTCAGGTCTGCAAGGTAAGATATGTCAAATCACCTCGAAGTGCAATCTTGATTGTTGGCTAAAGCGGCTTTCTTCCAGGCCTTTGGTGTGCGCCTCGTGACGAATCCGAACATTGTCTATCTCGCGCAGAATGGAGGGTTTGATAGTCTCTTCATCGATCTGGAGCACTCTGCCCTTTCCATTACTGATGCAGGCAACATGAGCACAGCCGCCCTGTTGGCAGGCCTGACGCCCTTTGTGCGCGTGCCTTATCAGTGCGGCAATGGCTATGTACAGAAGGTCATGGACGCTGGAGCCATGGGAGTCGTCTTTCCGCACATATCTTCGTCCAGTAAGTCATTCCACAGGCCCAAAAATCACAGCGACATTTTGCTAGATTCTCTAATTCATCGCAATAGAAGAAGCCAAAGCATGCGTGTCGATTGCAAAGTACCCCCCTCTGGGTCTCCGTTCGATGACCGGCCAGCTACCCGTGTTTAATTACAAGGCAACGCCGGCAGAGACTGTGGTGGAGGACAGCAATACCTCTGCCTCGACGGTGGTAGTCATGATCGAGACGCAAGAAGGTGTCGAGAGTGTGGAAGACATTGCAGCAGTCCAGGGAGTCGACGTCTTGTTGATTGGGTCCAATGACCTGGCCATCGAGCTGGGAGTGCCAGGCGGCTTCCGCACTGAGACCTTTAGGACGGCTCTGGAGAAGGTGTCGGCTGCGTGTAAAAGCAATGGAAAGGTCATGGGACTGGCAGGGATATATGGCCAGGATGATATTCATCAATGGGCCATCAACACTCTTGGTGTGCGATACATCTTGGGCCAGCAAGACTCTGGGTTAATAGCCCAAGGAGCTGCCAAGTGCTCTGCGGCTATTCCAGAGCCGACGTCGACTGGATCGCAATAGACAGCGAGGATAATTGAAGCTTCTGACTGTCTCTGGATGTTTTCCTCTGGGCTAGTAATTCAATAAACCACGAGTGGCCGCGCGGTCTGGTCTGGTGGCTGCGCTGTCGCTGGAGACGGCAGCAGCTTTTTGGCATTTGTCAACTTCACATCCTCGCTCTCGTGCTTCACGGGACATGAGTCGTGCATCTGCGCCGGAATTGCTGGATGTGGTATTTCTTCATTCATTGTCGCCGGATGATGCCTCGCTCACCCCACACACTAATCTCACGCTAATCAACAGGGTCGACTCCCAATTGAAATAAAACACGGGATCTTATCCAGTGGCGGGGACGAGGTGAATGGTGAGCCTCTTTTGCTCCTCCTCCACCATTCATGCCTCCAGCAGTCCTTGACCAATTACTCGTCAATACCTGCAGTAGAAGGCAATTGACCCCGCGGACATGGATGGCGCTGAGACCACTAGCAGGGGCGGTTGCTCCTCTGTGACGAAAAGCAAGCGCAAGACACCAGCGTGAGTGGCCCCAGCCGTACCCGGCTCGTGGCCATTGTGAATCCCGGGATGGCGAGGACTGATCATCTTCACTCAGTTGCATACAATGCCGGGACCGCAAAGTACGGTGCTCGGGGACGTCTCCATGTGTCAATTGCACGCGCCGCGCTGAGCGATGCATCTTTGACTCTGACGACAAGAAGGTGCTCGTGTCGAAGAGGTATGTGACTCAGCGGCAACGTCGAGCCCATTCACCTGACGTTCGCATGCAGGGAACTACAAGAGCTCAAGAGAAAGGTCGAGAGTATAGACTCTGAAGATAGACTGAGGCCGCCGAAGCGACGAGGTACGTCGGTCCACTGGACGTGCAAGCTGATCGCGCACCGCCCATAGATTCATGGTTCATTCCATTTACTGACCAGAACTCGTGCAGTGACAGCATCCTCATCACATGGCCATCGCTCAGCTCACCCTGGGGATAGGGAGGAGGTCGAGTTTGCCGACTCTGACGACAATGTGGACCATTCCATGAAGAATCCCCTCGTTGTATCGCCCTCAAAGTTTCTCACGGATGCTCGAGGCCACAAACGTGAGTGAAGCCAGCCTTGGAAGAGGTGTGGCGTTCGTACTAATTCTTCACCACAGGCTTCCTCGGACCTTCATCCACTTGGGCGTACAGTCGTCACGTCGTGAGAATACTCAAGGAGCATCTGCAGTACCACGAGTCTCCCGAGGTACCCCAGAATCCTGACGGGGTCGCCTTTCCGCTGGACATACCGAACAACCCAGTCAACATCAGCAGCCTGGATATCGGGACGCTGCCTCCACTGGACTATGCAATATACCTCACAAACACGGTCAAGTTTCACATTGGACAGACCTATCATCTGTTCGACGAAACCGTGTTCATGGAGAAGCTCATGTCGCTGTACGAGAACGGTGCGGAGCTCTCGTCGATGACTTCGAGACTCTGGCTTTCTCAATACTTTGTCATCATAGCCCTGGGAAAAGCTTTACTGCACCGGGGACTGCCAAAAGCTGCGCCATATGGGAAGAAGTACTTCTTACACGCCATGGAGATACTGCCGAGTGTTGGCGAACTGTATGCCGACCCAGTTCTCACCATCGAAGTCTGCTGCGGGATTGCTCTTTATCTCCAGTCCGTCGATCACCGCTTCAAGGCTTTCATATACGTGAGTCAATACCCAGCCCTAAGACAAGCTGAGTGGTATTGCTAACGCAACATGTCTAGCTAGGCATTGCTTTGCGCGTCGCTCTCGGCTGTGGCATTCATCACGACTCCATTGACGGCGCCGACACCCAGCGCTCGAATGATCGGCAAAAGAGCGCTTGGTGGACACTATACATCCTCGACCGCAAACTCTCGTATCTGATGGGAACGCCAACGCAAGTCAGCGATGCTGCTATTACTGCTAGTCTTCCGAGGAACCTCTACGCCTCTCCGCTTAAACTCGCTGCGCTCGACATGCACATCAAGCTTTCCAGGCTTATTGGAAAGGTCATTGATAGTAAGCTTGCCTTGATCTGGGTGCTGCGTATTATCTGCTGACAGTCACCAGCTGTCTATGCCGTGGATGGAAGATTGCCAACGTCCTTCTTGCGCATTGTGCAGTCCACGTTGCGAGAGCTCGCCCGCCTGGCCGAGACAATTGCCACATCAACTGACTTGAGCATTGACGGATCAATCCCCGTCAACAGAATGTCGGGGACTCTGAACTTGTGCTACCATCAGGTTCGTGAGGCAGTGACGTGGCGCGTGGCGCGGTCAACTGACACTGAAGACTACAGTGCATCATACTTGCTACGAGGCCGCTTCTCATGTGTTTGCTACGCGAACGACTGTCCCAGCAGAAGGGAGTGCAAGGGAAAGTGCGTGAAATTGCGCACCCAGTCATCAGTCTTCTGCATGCCTCATGCGAGTCAGCCAACAAGTCTCTTCGCATCCTCAGTGCATTGCAATCGCGCGACTTGCTCGGTGAGTCTCAGTCCTCCATTTTAGGCGATAGATCTTCACCTCTGACGGCCTGTAGACTCATTTCTACCTTTCGATCTAGAGTATGCGTTCTCGGCAGCCTTCATCTTGATGTTGACCAACGCCATCCACCCTTTCCCCGATGTCATGGATTCAGGCTGGTTCGAGCATGCGCTCGAGATCATAGGAGCCCTAGAGGAAAGCGGCAGCGTCGCAGCACGTTTCCGCCTTCAGGAGCTTGAAAGACTCCAAGAGATCTTGGGACTCGTCGCTCGGCACGCTGCATCCTCGTTCGGCGAGCAAGCCCAAGAGAGCAGGCAACATGAACATGATGATCTAGGCAACATTGACGAGGGTCTTGCTTCTGCAGACTTTCTCTCGATTGCTGACATGATCGGTCGCTATCCAATCGTCGAAATGGACTCGAACTTACTGGGAGGAGACTGGTTGTGGGAAACGAGCCTGCAGAACTGGGATGGTGGCGACTTTGAAGACGAGACAGGCTTACAGTAAAGTAACTCTTGTAAGATTGCGATATCGTGTAACACTCTGCAGCCAAGAGGCCCTTCTGCGATGTAGATACTCTTAACTTTACTGGCCCGATCTCCTGATTCAAGAACCGATTCTGCCCTTGCGGAGAAGCTTTCGCCAAAAGCCCTCGTTCCACTGTTGTTCGTTGGGGAACTCGGTCTCTTGAAACTCCCGCCGTCCCGTGATCAGGTCCGTCTGATCTGGCTTTACCATTCGTGTCTTCTTCCAGACTTTCCAGCCGACAGTGTTCAGCATGAACAAAGCAACACCCAGATACTTCAGCACAAAGACATCGACCTGGAAGTGACCCATGAATGCATCATAGCCACTGAACATGATGACACTGCACGATATGAACAGGGCATAGCATGCGCCCCAGGGCTGTCCGATGGAGGAGTAGGGGAGCATCGAGGGCGTGATTCTCTGCGCCTTGAGGGCGCGGCGGAAGAATAGGAAAGACACCAGGATGGCAAACCAGTTCAACACGGAGAAGATGGTGACCAGGCTGACCAGGTATTGAAAGACAGTTCCAGAGGACTTGCTGGCGTTCAGGAACCCCAAGGCGACCGAGCATGAGCTCACAGCCGTGGCCCAGATCGGATTGCCGTTTTTCAACGTCTTGCCAAAGATAGCGGGTGCTTGTTTGTCTCGGGCCAGTCCATAGAGGGATCGGGAAGCGCAGTAAATATCTATTTCTCAGTCAGCTGGTTATCCCTTGTGGCTCATGGGCCAAATTCTGGAGGGCTTCAAATACCTGTGCAGGCGGCACTCAGTGTAAAGACAAGCAGCGAGGCGTTCACAAAGTCTGGTAGTACGGCGATGCCAGCAAGACGAACGGCCACGACAAAGGGAGACGCGTCTGGAACCGACCATGTTAGCTATCTTGGCATAGTCAGATGCAGCGAGCACTCACCAGCACTCGTCGATTTTTTCGTGGCGCCAATGAGCAATTCATTATCGCTGGGGACAGCCATTCCCAGCACCACGACAGCAAGAATGTAGAACACGGCGATTCTCCAAAACGTCTGCTTCACGGCGCGAGGGATGTTCTTGCGCGGGTTCGGTGTCTCGCCAAAGGTCATGCCAACAACCTCTGTGCCAACATAAGCGAAGCAAGCCTGGCACACACACGCCCAGAAACCCAAGAAACGACCAAGAGAGCCCACAGCGAGGTACTCCTTGAAGGCGCCAGGGTCAGACCAGTAGTGAAAGCCAGTGCGGACGTGGTTGGGGCCGCCGCCCAGGGCGACAACGAGACAGGAGATGATGAGGATGATTAAGACGAGGATCTTGGTGGCGCCTAGCCAGAACTCCGTCTCGCCAATCATGGAGACGTGCAGCACGTTGATGGTGATGATGGCCACGCCAAAGACCGCGACCCATATGGCTACATTGAGGTCGGGGCGCCAGTATTGGATGACGAGTCCAGCTGCCGTGAGATTGGCGGGCGCGGCGATCATGTACTTGAAGAAGTAGTTCCATCCTGTGGCGAAGCTACGTGACAGTCAGATACGGCACGAGAGGCAACTTTTTTTTGGCAGCCACTCACCCAAAAGCAGGGTCAACCATGCGACTGGCGTAGCCTGCGAAGCCCTTGTTCATGGGGACAAAGGCAGCCATTTCGCCCAGGCTGGTCATGACGAAGAAGACGGCCACGCCCACCATGATGTAGGAGATCAGAAGACTCCCAGGCCCGCCCCTGGACAAGCCCGTACCGGAGCCGATGACGAGACCTGTCCCAATGGCGCAGGCAATGGAGAACATAAAGACCTGGCGCGGCTTGAACTCGCGCTTGAGCTGGTTCTCGGTGTCCGCCATTTCCCCATTCTGATGCGACGTGATGGTCGTCGGCATGTTTTGCTCGTCCAGCTTCATGTCCTCCAGATCGACGGTTGTCGCCATAGCTGCGGTGGTCTGTAGAGCGCAACCAAAGGCCTCTATGTCCAATGTCGGTAGAGGAGGAGTGAGGAAGAGGGTCGATTTGAAAATTTCGTGTTTGCTATGTTGGAAGAGTGGTCATGGGACGCTTACACCGGATCGTGAGTTACAAAGTCGGTCCATGGTCGAGGACATGAATGGACTTTTATATCAGACGGACGAATCAGTCCACGACCTATCGGCGTCAGACCCAATGATGACCCTAGGTTGAGTCCCTATCCTTGGCCATCTCGTGCCCATGGGGAATCGATTATCAATGTGGGACCGGTGGCCACAAACGGCACGCCATGTGCGTGATAGGCAGAAGATATGACTGTCGTGATCCAGTTAGCGACGTAATTTGATGAACAGAGTGCATGGAGAACAGCGATCTCGGTGACACGTACCGACTCAGCTAGTGGGTGAGGAGGTATGGTGGGGTTCGGGGTGAGAAGCGAGCTCCTCGGTGGGGGAACCGAGCCTGCCAGTGGACTGGTGGGCTCGGACACTTCTAGGCCATGTTCTAGAGACAAAAAAGTTAGACTGCAGATAGTCCAGGCGCCGGAACTTCGTCAAACAATCTCTACGTGATGCGGGGAAGAGAGGTAAAATTTACCTAATGCTTCCATCAACAAACTCGCGTGGGACAGCGTGAAGATTCGATGAAGGCACCTGCGTGTAAACGTGGCTTGTGGCTGGAGGGATTTGTGGCTGCCAGCCCCTGACTGTGAAAAGGAGAAATCCAATGCGCAGCGGTGTTTATTGCTGACTGAGAATGTTTTCCATAAATACCCGTGTCATAGTTCTCTGTGATGGAGTTGTAAAATTACTACCTACCCTATCACACTCTGCATATATTTGCCCTTTCGCATCCCTGTAACTGCGAGTCTAGTGATTATGTACTCCGTACCGTCCTACCGGTAACACAAATGTTCCCCTAGGTCTGATGACGGTCGGCTAATTTGGCGCCTCGCGCCTCGCGTCGTTTCTGATTTAATACACACTTCCCTCCCAAATCACCGCGACGAGCCGGCGGAAATCCTTCACACTATGGAGAAAAACGACCAAAACTACGAATATACTTTTCCTGACGAGATTGCCGAGCGCATAGTAAGTCATTTGCTGACCTGGTATAGCTTTCACGAAAGCAATCCATCCTCTTACCACGTCACAGAACAATTGTCTGGGATGGGGCAACACTGGATTCATCGAGCTCGTTCCTCCAGGTGATCGTGTCAGAAAATTTCCTCACCCGCAAAACAGAGGCTACGACAAGCAATGGCAAGTTCAACAGCTGTGTCGCGAAGTCGAAGTCTATCAGTGGCTGCCCAAGATCCACCCGAGACTGGTGCAGATGTTTGATTACTCTTTGGACGTTGATGATGCATTCGTTACGCTGGAATACATGCCAACCGGCACATTGAGCAAATACCTAGCCTCCGATCAGCCAATTTCAGATGCGCAACGCGCCGCTTGGTGTTTTGAGGCTGCAGAGGCGGTGGCACTCCTTCATTCGCACAACATTATCCATGCCGACATCAAACCTGAAAATATGGTGCTCGATAAGAATCTCGGCTTGCGGATCATCGACCTATCTGGATGCGCGATAGACGTCAAAGATCCCCTTTGCTTGGAGTCGACAAGATACTATCTCCCGCGAGACATGAAGACTGACCCTTTATGTAGCGTGGAGACAGACCTCTTTGCCTTGGGATCCAGTCTCTATGAAATTGCCGCCGGCGTACCACCCTATAGCCAGCTAGAAGATGAGGACGTGGAAGAGAGGTACAGGAAGGGAGAGTTCCCGCCACTCCAAGGACTCATGTGCGCCTCGGTCATCCAGGCTTGCTGGCGGTGCGAATACATATCTGCCGAGGACGTCGTGGCAGCTATTCAAGACCACCATGGCCCTTCAATGTCGCGTCGATACGTCAGTTGATGGTTTTGGCCCTTGTCCTGTTTCTTTCAGCGTGTTCTCTGGAGACCATCTTGTGGCTTTATTTCGCATAAGTGTAGCATCCTTCGCATGCAGACTTCGTTTCTTTTTCATTGAAATCGATCCAAAGGGGGTAGGAAAGTTCCTGCGCCATTTAGGGAGCGTCCTCGTCGCCACCCAAGGGAAATCAAGAGATCGATGGGGAGTTCTCGACAGTGAAGATACTGTGGGCTGGGATTGAATTCCCGCTGTTTGTTTTATTGTTTACGGTTTGTAAAGTCAGATCCATGTCGACGAGAAGAGCTGCCTCCTCCATATTTATGACGCGCCCAGGCTGCCAGGCAACATGAAAGCTGGCCGTAAAGCGGCAACGCTGGCTACCCACCTCGCTCCACCTCACCTGCACACATCAATGAGTGACGACTGGAGAATCGGAGACGCTGCATGCTTCCGCTTGATGTCATTGCTTTTTACACTTGATAAAAATACTCAGGTCCTTCATCTTCACCAACTCGTGTCTTCATTCTGCTTCCAATTCGCCAGCAGTAACTGTCCTCACATCGTGCCACAGCGTCCACATCAGTGACATCACCACCATCAAGATGGCACCCACCAGCATCACGAGCACCCTGAACATGGGCAACTCGGTCAAGATCCCCCAGATCGGGTTTGGAGTCTACCAATCGCTAAATGATACTTGCGTGAAATCCTGCCTCACTGCGCTCGAGCTGGGCTACCGCCACATCGACACGGCGCAGTACTATGAGAACGAGGAGGAGGTGGGCCAGGCCGTCCAGAAATCAGGCCTTCCCCGCAAGGACGTCTTCCTGACGACCAAGATCCTCACGGCGGGTGGATCCGTCGACAAGAGCTACGAGAGCTGCGTGAAGAGCGTGAAGAAGCTCGACCCATCGCCAGGTGAGACTGGGTACGCCGACTTGTTCCTCATCCACAATGCGGCCTTTGGCGCGGCCAAGAGGAAGGAGGTCTGGCTCGCGCTCGAGAAGCTCTACAGCGAAGGAAAGGCAAAGAGCATCGGCGTGAGCAACTACGGCATCCAGCACATTGAGGAGATGAAGCAGTTTGCGCAGGTCTGGCCGCCACACGTCAACCAGATTGAGGTACAGTCTTTTGTCGCCCCGATATCTCGTGCGGATATTCTGACTCGTATCACCCTTTTAGCTCCATCCATGGGCGCAGCAACGCGAAATTGTTGACTACTGCCAGAGGAACGGCATCGTGATTGAGGCGTACTGCCCCATCGTGCGCAACACCAAAGCCGAGGATCCTACACTGGTCAAGATCTCGGAGAAGCACAACGTGTCTCCGAACCAGGTCTTGATTCGATGGTCTTTGCAAAAGGGGTTCGTGCCGTTGCCCAAGAGCGACAATGCTGGTCGCATTAAGCAAAATGCCGATGTCTTCGGCTTCGCTCTGGATCAGGACGACATGAGCGCTCTGGACAGCCTCGATCAGGGGCGCAAGGGAGCTGTCGTCATGACGGTGGACAACTAAGCACGCTCGCAAAATTTTTTAGAACAAAAATGCTTAGTGCACTGAAGCTGTAATAAAGGCTGCTACTCTTTTCAAGCAGCTGATCCCCTCGTGTCATCTTGGGAACCAGCTTCAACATGCTCGGAAGAAATTGACTCGGACCGAAAGAGGGCGAACACTAGGGGTCTCGGCTAGGTTGATTAATACACTTTAAGCTACGAAAGTCTGCCCTGTTTCTCGTAGTATCAAAGTCAAAATAAGATTTCAGGTTTACTTAGACTTTGAGTATATGTTCGACTATAAGGTACCTAGTGAGAGAGCAAGACCCCAGCCCGAATACCTGGCCAACCTAACTGTTAATACCTAATGCGTCTTTTTCCCATCATTCTAGAACTAGAAGTATTGACTCAAAGCTTTGATCGAAGATTGACGCTCTAGACATGGAGAATACGGACGGCAAGTCGCCGACTGCAATGCCAGACAGCTTGATATCACAGGCAACACTGCAATACATTGGCTACAATGAAGAGATTGCTGCGCAGTATTGGAAGGAATGGAGTGACTGGCCACCCGGCGATATTCTCCGCGAGCCAGACGACAGCATTAGAGGCATGCCCTTTATCGACTTTGCCACAGGCCACATTAAGCGCGGGCAAATGGACGTGGTCGACGAAGATGATCAGGAATGGTACCACCGCATGGACAGCTGTGGAATAGCAAAAGAGCTCCAAGACGCCATCATGGATCCTGTCTTCAAACGCATCCGCCTGACTGAGTCGTGTTTCCTCTGGATTGCCGACACGATGCGGATGCGCTACCGCGGTCTCGAGGAGACCTTGACGACATCATGAGAGGCTCATGAGAGGGCTGGTCCTCGACCTTCAGGATCTACATCTCCCAGTATGGAACGAGTCACCGCTTTGTCGCCTGCAGCAGAGTCGGCCAGCCATGCCCCGGGCTATACTATCGTCTTCAAAACCGTAGACGAGGCGCGGATCAGCGGTACGTAGGCATGGGTCAATGTTTTGCCAGTCTGACGTGGAAATACGACTAACATTATGATAGGACTTCATGACAGCGACGGTAAAGTAATCAACCTCCAGTCGCTCATCTCAAGCGCCCCAAGTGACTTCCACCGCTCTGAGAGCGCCTTTTATTTCACCATCGACAGAGAAATTGCTGTCTACTACGCGAACTACGCCAAACGCTGGAACAAGGTTGACTCAGTCGTGATTGTTCAGATGGCCATACCCAATTCGGCTATCGAGAGTCTTTCGGAGACCGAGCGTCTCCGCGTCTACTGGCCCAGCGCTGAATGGAAGAATCTCGTCTTTCACTGCCGCACGAACACTCGCCTGCCCTCTGACTTCGCAAGTTCAGACAGGCTACGCTTGTCATTGGAACCATCGCAAATAGGCCCAACAAGGTCTACCGGAAGCTTGACTCAGCTGAACAGATCACTGAGCACATGGTACTGAGGACTCGAGGTGGACGCCAGGCTATCCAGTACGTCTGGCCTGTTGAGGGTGGTGAAGAGTTCTTAGAGGAGCATGGTATCCAGAACTTGAAGTTTTTCCCTCTTACCGCGAGAGAGCACGAAGAATGGTACAAGAATGAGCTTCTGGGTAGATCTTGATCCCCCGTGGCCCTCACGCCGGATGGAACCCGATCTTTATCACTAGATGTTTTTATATGTCTACTTCCGGCATCAGTTCTCTAAAGTGAGATGATAGAAACCTATAGGCTCAATCTATTTAAGGACACATGGATTCATACTCTACCAATGTGCGTTCATTTCCCGTCCAGCTTGGCATCTCTCACATTCGCCGAAAACGAATCAATCTCCCCATCATCGCTCATCAGCAGTGCACTTGGCTCTTCTCGAGCAGCCTCCGCCATGGATTCGGATCGCGGCCCGCCGTAGTTTTCCACGGGCAAGTCCAGGGGGTAGGTCGGCTCTCCCGAGGGACCAAAGAGGTCCTTGGCGTCCCAGAGCTGCTCGTCGGCATCGTCGCCCGTGAGATACTCAATGTCTAATGTCTCGGTGAGTCCCCGTGTCCCCAATACGTCAAGAATTTGGGTTGACTTACGCTTGATGTCCCACCCTGCATTCCGCTTCTTAGCATCCC
Source organism: Emericellopsis atlantica (assembly GCF_019669845.1). Taxonomy (NCBI): domain Eukaryota; kingdom Fungi; phylum Ascomycota; class Sordariomycetes; order Hypocreales; family Bionectriaceae; genus Emericellopsis; species Emericellopsis atlantica. Next base: position 317,447 of record NW_025764728.1, on the reverse strand, counting down.
CTGACGATGAAGCGCTCGGCCCAAAAGTAATCAGACAATTCCCCGTCCCGTAGACATCCGGCCAGCGCCCTTCCGACTTGTGCTTTCTGGTAAAGCAGATTCCGTTGTACTGCGCAGAGTTTTCCGTCCGTCGAGGCTGGCGGTACCATTCGTCCTGGCCAAAGGTGTTGACAGCACAGAGGATGTTGTTCGAGTTGTCGTACCGGGGTTGCTCGGCGCCGGTGAGAGTGTTGTCGGTGGCTCCCCAGAACCCATTTTCGCCGCTATCTGTGAGGCTGAGGGTGTAGTTGCGCTTGAAAACCCAGCTGCGTAGATTGTCCTACACGGATTGGTTAGTACACCATGCCAAGCGCATCTGAAAGAAGCCCAGTCGTCTCTCACATTCCAAGACGTGTGATCCTGTCCAGCGGGCACGCCCTGTCGCTCCGTGTAAGCCGTCAAACGCTGGCGTATCCAGAATTTCGTGTCAGAGTTGATCTCTTGCTCGTACTCCTGCTCCCAGACTGTTGATACATCTTGTTAGAGATGACGGCCCTTACGTGCCTCGCAGCCAAACTTACAGGTGTAGACATCGTCCTCGTCCGAATCATATGTCTCTCCCCACCGTACCCATACATCTTCTCTGATATCTGGATCGCCTTCACTGGGTTCCATTTTCCCAACGTTGGACCAGACATCACTCATCATACCTGAAAGCGCCGCCTGTCAGCCATCTTGTCTCGGATTGCTGGTCGGGGAGCCTGAAAGCACTTACGGACGCAGGAGCCTCCAATCCTGTTCAGCGGACCCGGCACACAAGTTTGGCTGCGCCTGCTGCTGGGCTCATAGTCCCCACCCTCCTCGCTAGCTGCCCAGGGGAATTCATCACACTGAAGCTTGGGAACACGCTTGGGAGTGACCCCGAGCGCCTCTTGCAGCTCGTCCTTCTCGTCATCGCAGTAGTCAGATGGACACTGGGCATCACGTCTGGCGTCCTCTGCAGCTTTCGCCTTGACGCCGATTCCAGGGGCGTGGGTCAATTCTCTACCGTCAGCGTCAGCGGCCTTGTAGCCATAGCAGAGGCCTTTGGACGTGAATAGAGTCCTCCCGTCATTGTCAGTCAGTTCAATACCTCGGAAGGCATTGCAATTAACTGTTGTGGCTCAGGGTCAGCAAACACTATTCATAGCCGCGCTTGATCTCGAGGAAAAACACTGACATTTGAGCTCTGGGAGCGTGAGAGAGCGGGTTGAGCCATCGGGACACGTCCCTTGACCACCACTCGTCAACATCGAGATATCAGGATCACCGTCAGCTTGTCTGCGGGTGAAGCCATTGTCAACGACTGGCATCGAAGCATTGTCGGGGTGTGGCAGGTCACGGCGATCATTGCTTCCTACTAGGTCAATCGTCCCCTCGTCGTAGAAGATGGTAATCCTCCGATCAGGACTGTAAGCGGTTCTGGCACCGAGCGCCCAGTCTGCCCATTCAAGAATGGTGGCCTTGGCATTGTAGCCGACGTTGTAGTAGAGGTATACACCATAGTCGTAGTCCCATTTGGTGCCACTGGTGGTCCGGCCTCTGGCAAAGAACTGGACAATCCCCTTGACGAAGCCTGTGATCTGGGCGTCAATGATTGTGAGCCCGGCGGTCCAGCTCCCGCCGCCAACTTGGATACCGACGTTTGCCTAAGACATCTTAGCTTATGGCCTGGCTACGTGCAGACAATCCAAGGAAAAAGACGACAACTTACCTCTGGCTGGACGATAATGTCCAATCCAGCCTCAATCGCCACGCCCGACTCAAACACGGGCGTCACTTGGCCAGGCTCTGGAATATCTGGATCATCCTTCAGATCCAGACCCAAAATGTTGTCGTAATCCTCCAGAAGCGCCTCATCCTCCGGCCAATATGCCTCAGCCCTGCCGAAACTCACCTTGGCACCCGCTTTCGCCTTGCCCTGGATGTTGATGAATCCCTGGACTTGACCGAACACATTCAGGGTGGGGCCAACGGCAGCAATACCCTTGATGGCAAGACCGGGATAGCTGAGCGTGTCGATGATCTTTGTACGATGGCTCGTGGCGTTCAAGCGCACATTACCCTCCAGGCTAAGTCCGAGATACGCCTCCGGCTCGATACCAAAGTAGAAGAAGACGTCTGGCTTGGAGGGAGGCACAAAGGTGCCCGAGTAGTAGTACGCATACGTAGCTTGCATGGAAAACTCGGCGTCGAGATCCATGCGAAGAGTGGCGCGGTACCCCTTTCCAGGACATCCCCAGGACTGACGGAAGAGATTGATCTTTTGGGCAAAGTCGAGTGGAAGGTCGCCTTTGCTGTCATCCTGCACCGTTGTCGCTTTCTTGAGCCAGTTCGTAAAGGTTCCCCACCAACGCTTGCTGATGGATGAGGACTCATCCCGAGCCTCCATGTCGTCGGTCCTGCCTTCAGAGCCGACCGCTGAATACGCTACAGCATCGTCTGACTCCAGGTGGATCGGGACGGTGGCTTTGACAGGGGGCGCTCTGCGCTTCCTCAGAGGGTTGGCCTGCTCGTTGGCATGTGCACGCTTCACTCGATCACGAAAGTGCTTGAGCCTGAAGGGCCCGTCGTCTGTCTCCTCTGGCAGCCCGCGCTTGATGCGGCTTCGCTTTGCCGGGGCGGACGTGACCTCGTCCCAGTACTCCATCAGGTTGGTGTAATCGACTCGAATGTTAACGTGGCCACGGTCTTGACGAACTGTGGCGAATTCGTAATCAATCTTGACCTCGTAAACTGGGTTCTCCTCAATTTTGTCCGTAGAACGGTGCTTCAGATGGTGATCCGGGAGTTGCATGTCTTTGGAGGCCTTTTTCATGGAGACAATGCGAGCAAAGGGGCCCTCGCCGACATGTGATGGCAGCCGAATGATGGTGTCCTCGGCGCCTCCCAAGAAGACACGCTGACACTTTTCTGAATCTTCCCTGTGGTTGCAGTAGACGTGGAAGGTTTCTTCCGAATGTTCAAACACGGACTCGAGGAGCGTCTTATTAGATGTCAATATCTCGCGCTTCACCTTTGGTATCTTCGCATTCTCACGGACGACCGTGTGCGTCTCGCCAAAGGTATCATCCAGAGTTTCTTTAGGTCCGTTGAGCATCATGAAGCCATACGAGTCGTCGCCGTCGATATCGTGAGAACCATCGCGAACGTCGTCTTCGTCATTGTTACTGTGATGGCTCTCATACTCCCAAAGAGCGTCGTCGGTGTCCGGATCGTCAAACTCATCTTCCCAAAGATGTTCAGGGTCAACGGGCCACTCTTCGTGCCCCATAATGTCGTTTGGCGAGCAACAAAGGTTGATGCGCGTATCGTAGCCAGAGGGCAGAGACATAGAGTCGCACTCGGCCTCCTTGCGTCCTAGACGAGACACAACTTCAGGATATGTGGCATCGGCAATCTTGATTTGGTCCTGTCGACATGGCCGGGGGATACGACACCAGGTGTCCGGGCCTGCCTGGAAAGGGTCTGGGTCCTTGCTAGAGTCGGGGTCGTTGGCCCAATTGCACTCGTCAAAAGCAGACTCTTCGGGGCAGCATAGAGAGCTCTTGAACGGCTCAATGAGCGGGCTTCCATTGTCTCCATAGGTCTCGCGGCATAGGCCGTCACCGTCGGGCTTGTCATGGCGGTACGCCGTCCACTTGTACCCGTCGCGACATCTGGGTGACTCTGAGGCAGTGAAGGGACCATCGCAATCAGTCCAGTAGCATGCGTCAATGATATCTGTCGTCTCACAGCATAAAGACATGTGACCCTGATAGCATGGCTCCTCTCCAAATTGGTCGACGTGGGTGTCCCTGTTGAGCTCAAAGTATCCAGGCCCGCAAGTTCCCGTGCAGCCGATGACACTGCGCTCAGGCTCGCCATTCCAAAAGCAGCCGGTAGGCATTGACTCCTTAGGGCAGCAGATGACTCTATATTCTCCCTCCTCGCAGTCACCGTCGCGTTCAAAGGGCCACCTCTGAACCGGGTTGTGCGCCAGGGTGACGCCACGGTAGCCGCTTGGACAGTCATAATCCTCGTGCGTCTCGGACACGCTGCCGCTCGAGCACCTGACTGTGACCATGCAGTCTTGACCAGTGAACTGACCGTAATAGTCAGACAGAGTCTCGTCTTCAGTACCACCGTCCAGACCATCTGTGGAGAATTCGCCGAGAAGGCCGTGGAGGGCATCATACTGGGCAGTGTCTTGATCAATGGCCCAGATCATGAGGCCACCGAGACAATTCTCAGACAGACGAATCAGCTTATCGTGGAATGACTGTTGGTCATCATAGGAGATCCACTGGTCGCCACCAAAGACGCTGTACTTGACAGTGTTCGTGGCGTCGTAGAATGTCTCCACGTCGCCGGTCCCGTTGCGGCTGGCAACCTCGTAGTATGTGAGAACGCCCGCCGTATCTGTGCAAGAACCAGGGGCACCGCCATCAGAAGCACGGCACACGCCGTTGGGCTCGTCACAAGACGGATCTTCTATGGTGAAGGAGCGCCCATAGAAGCCAAAGCCCATGACGACCTTTTCAGGAAGAACATAGTTTCGCCAGAGAAGCTCCAGACCTTCCTCGATCTTGCGCCAGTCAGTGTGGCCTTTTAGGTACGGGCCAGTCCACTCGTTATCCAGGTCCCACATGCCATGGATGTCGTACGACATGAGGTTGAAGTAGTCGACGTATTCCTGTAGGTTGAAGAGGTCAAAGCCACGGAGGTACCAGTAGCTGCTGGGCACGGCAATGGAGATCTCCCATCCTGTGCCTTCCTCCTCGAACGCATCGCGGAGATCCGATAGCAGGAGGGCATAGGCCTGCACATCACCGTCCTCGCCGCCACGGTCCTTGGCGCCTGGGTATTCCCAGTCAATGTCGACCCCGTTCTGGGTTTTTGGGTCAGCTTGAGACATCAACTTATGACGGGGCAGGGCATCTCACGAGGCCATAAGTGCGTAGAAAGTCCACGACAGACTGCACAAAGATTTGGCGGTTGGGGTAACTGTTGGCCATGTTGGAGAACAAGTACTGCGTGGGGGGGTCATTGAAAGCCCAGCCGCCGATGGCTATGGTGATCTTCAGCTCGGGGTACTCAAGCTTGCGGCGGACTGTGCGCTTGATCCAATCCGAGTGCTCGTCCGAGAGCTTCCAGCTGTCGTCAAAGTTGACGAATGCAAGATGGAGATGGGTGAGGGGGTCGAGGGGGAGATCCTCCGGTTCCTTGACACCGCAATCTCGACCGCGGGTGAAGAGTTCGTAGTACGCTGCGCGAACAGGGAGGTTGAATGGGTCGGGGTCTGCATCACAAGACCGGCTCCTGAGCTGGCGTCAGAGAAGTCGAGAAAGGAACCTTTCCAGAGATGGTGTACTTACGGGGCGTCACCGCAACCGCTATCCTCGGAATTTGGCTGACAACCATCGCCACAGAACTCTTCGGTAACACCGCAAAAGCCATGTTCACTAGGTAGGATGACGGTTAACACAGTCTCGTAAGAACAGGCCGCAGAAGGGATAATAAGTACCTGCAGCAGACGTTGATGGGACAGTCCTCATCACCCTCTGGAGCGTACTGCCCACACTCGGCCTTGGAGTCACAGTCGCCTTGACAGCCGTCGCCGCAGTGCTCTTCGGTGAAGCCGCAGGAGCCGTCTTTACTGTAACAGCCAACCTTGCAGGGGTTTCCCTCGCTGCACTTTGCATTCTGCTGAGCCAAAGCGATAGCGTCTTCGAAGGAGAGAAAGACAAGCATGAAGGTCAAGATACCTGTCAAGGCTGAGAAGGGCAGCAGGGCCCCACGGAAGACCTTCATTCCGGCGGGTGTAGCAAGAGTGCGTGAAATTCAACCGAGAGGCACACGTAATGAGAAAATATGGAGGCTGCAGGAAGAGATGGAGAGTTCGAGGTATGAAGAGGTCTGGGGAAAGGAATGAGCGGCATCAAACAGCCATGGGGACAGCTTCCACAAGAGCTCAAGTGGGAGAAGACGATGCAAGTCTTTGTAGAAGCAAGTCTTTGTAGAAGATTTGCCGAACACATCCTGTCACATTTTCCTTCAACACAGTGCACCACATCTGTCGAGGGTCGTTGAGATGCGCGCGGTCTCTGGGAGACTCGCAGCCTGATTTCTCACAGCTGGGGGCATGTCTTTGGCCCACGCACATAGCCGCCAAGAAAGGCCATCGCACGGCCGAGTCCTGACCGTGCGAGTGCAAGGTAGCCATGCCAAGAGTACTTGAGGCACTGGGGTACGAGGTGCTGTATGTAGCTCTCGCGTCAAGTCCACTTGGGTGAGGGCTGCCTCCTCCTGGAGACTGGAGGTATGCCTTGCCATCATAAAGTAGCGGGGAGGTAATGAAGATCCCATCCGTGCCGCATGCCGCTGCCTCTGGGCGCTCATATCACAAAGTGACATGAGGGTGTGCAGGGAAAGCAAATGGATGATGGATGGAGTCTTCCCGCATGAAGGCGGTTGGGTTGTTGACTGGAGGTTATCGTGAGAGCGAAGACGTGTGATAGGTGCCCTCGTACATGTGCCTCAGGCTTCAGCCTTCCAGGCTGCTTTGCGGGCGGGTACGTCACAGCCTACGTACAGGTTACCTTGCACAGGCCTGTGCCTGCAGACTGCAGAGTGCAGGGTGTAGGGTATGCAGTATCCCCCCACTTGACAGGGTCCTTGACTCCTTTGGCAAGTGACAAGTGAAAAGGGGCCCGACAACATTCGGGCTACTTCACCCATCCACATCGGCTACGACCCCTGGCTCCTACACAAAATAGACCCCTTTCACGACCATGAGCTTAATAATAGGGTTGCAGTGTTCCTGCAGATCCGGATGCGGTGGAGCGGCGCGGTCTGCGACTCTGCGGCACAGCACCAAATGCTTCCTCTTCAGGCATCTCGCGAGTCGGGCTGTCCCCCCACTTCAGTCCTTCTTCATCATAATCTTCGTCTTCTTCCTCTTTCATCTCCTCTTGCTATCCTCCATGCAGCTCGGGTTCCGTTCTGATTCGTTGTGCACACCGGAGTCACATTTTATCAGCATCAGCCCATTGGTGCGCGACCCTGTCGCCATCGTTGTACAGGCGACTACATTAGCCAGCGCCGAACCCGCCATTTTGTCTGCAACATAGCCAAGAGTCTCCTCTCAGCTCGATCTGCATTCGATCATGTCATCCTTCGGTTGGCACCGCCTCGGATACAAGGTTGTACCGGCGACAGAAGCTGATGAGCCGCCCGCGTGGGGCTACTTTCCATCTGAGCAATACCTCATCGCGAGTAGGCACGCCTCCCTGCAAAGTGCATTTTCCTGACAGCCTCGCAGAGACACTGGGACCACACCGCTGCGTCCGTCACCCCAGTCCAGCAGCGTCTGCGTCTTGTCCGTGCCTTTGTCCAAGAAGATACCCCCGGCCCAGAGCTGTTTAGTGCCTTGGGCAGGGAAGGGGTTATCTCGCGCCCGCCAAATGAAGAAGAAGTCCGCACGATCCTCGAGCCGTGGAGGCCGACTCGCCTTCGAAATGTAGCTCGCATGTTGCTGAGTCTCCGAAACAGGCACCAGAATGAACCAGTGTTTGCACGCACCTGGTACGCCGGCGGAAGCGCCGACGAACAGAAGATGAGGGACTTTCTGGCTGATGACGACGGAATCACGACTGAGCCTCTAGTCAACGAGGAGGATTATTGGTGGAGAGTTCTGAACGACATATCGCTCTTTGACGTGGGCGAGGACTGGGCGCAGATCTATGATATCCTGCCCGAGGTGATCAAGGTTACACCCGACAGGAGTCTAAAGCCCGACATGGGTCAAATCATGTCGAAATTGGATAGTACGCGGAGTTACGGACAGTCAAGGCTAGAGAGAGTCGCCGACGCCGTGCAATATGAAGCTCTCTCGGGAGCCTCGGTAGTGCTCTTCGACAAGACATTCTTCGAGAGCGGCCAAGCCCGGCTCGTGTTCCTGGATAAAAAGGGCCACGAGGTCAGGTGCTCAAGGGTCGTTGGGGACGACATTGTATATCTGGACATGGCACACTTTCGCGGGAATGTCGAGAGTCAGGAGTGCTGGGAAGATGGTGAGGTCGGTCCGTTGTACAAGCCAGGGGGTTCGATTGGAAGCAAGTTCTACGGCGTAGCGGATGACCATCCCTAGGCAGCCTCGGTACGGAGTAGAGGGTGTCTATATCGAGCCAGGTTAGTGTACATAGATGAACGCACACGCTGACCGGTACTTACGTTAGAAGCGAGACGACCACGAACCCTAATAAACGCCAAGACGTATGTGACGCTGCAATGCAACTCGGCCCCCAAGTACCCAAGCCTTGGCCAAGCAGGGGCCCGTCAGCACGGATGTTTTCCTACTCTGTAGATCCCCTTGCATCAGTCCCTTGAAACCAGACTGCGGGCCGCCCCATCAACACCACGGCCCGCGTGTTTCTCATTCTTACTTGGACTGTCGTGTTTGAGCTGAACATCGGCCAACATGAAGCTTCTTCCAAGTCTATTCGTGGTCCTCTCGGCCAGCAGCACACTCATTTCCGCCGTCAAGCTTTTCGAAACCCCAGGAGACATCTCGACCTCTGTTCCCGCGAGATGCCGTGTTGCGCTCACATACAACATTACTTGCGATTTTCTGGTCACGACTGACCAGGCGCAGCAAGAGTACCATCTCGTCGGCGATGCCTTGACCGGCTACTGCTCTGATAGCTGCTCGGAATCCATTGCAGAGTTCCAGAAGTCGGTCACCAGTGCCTGCGGCCACACGCTCTACGCTTTTCAGGAAGGTAGTGAGCGGAAGAGCTCTGCCCAGGCTCTGGCGGAAGGATTTAGCTGGGCGCAGAACCTCATGTGCATTCAGGAAGGGTGAGTCTCCCCACGCCGTCATATGGATGTACAGATGTGTTCACACCTCTCTAGGGACGACTATTGTCTAGGAGATCTTTACAATGGCACTGTGGAAGCCTGTTCCGACTGTATCCTCCACTATGGTGCCGTCATGCAAGAGTCTCCCTATGGCCGATCCAGATTCTCCGAAGCATACTTCAAAAGGATGCTCGAGAACTGCGATGCAGATCCTGATGATTATCCTTATACTTACACACCGGGACCTCCTGCGCCAACCACCACCACCGGCTCGCCTGAGCCGTCGCCCGAGCCCTCATGCCGAGGCGAGACCTACACGTCCAAAGAAGGCGACGACTGCGATGCAATTGCTTTGTCAAATTCAATGTCATCCTTCCGTCTCATAGACGTGAACAACTTGGATGCGCAATGCCAAATGCTTCAGCCCGGCAGGGAGCTCTGCATTCGAGACACCTGTAAGCTGGCTACAATCAAGCAGAACCAGACGTGCGACGATTTTGTCCGGGACAAGGGCTTCAGCATTGTCCAACTCATGTCTTGGAATCCGTCAGTACCACACCATCATGCCAGGGTACTACCATGTGTTTGCTGACATTGGGCACTTGTAGAGAGCTAAAGACCAAATGCAACACGAACATCACGCCGAATCTGGATCAGTTCGAGGGGCGCCACATATGCATCGAGTGAGTCCTTCCTACGGCCAAAAGAATGTCCAGACTTACAGAAATGCTCTACAGGCCCCCCGGCAATGTCCCATTCCCGACAACTTCAGAATCCATCTCCACGAGCCATGCTCAGCTGTGAATCTCTCCATGCCCAAGCTCAAATCACACGAGAACTAACGACAGTATAGGTCGTCATCCATTTTCACCGGCTCCTGGGTTACCGGCTCCGTTGAGACAAGCCCGACTCGGGGTCCTATCACACTCACGTCCGAGTTTGATCCCACCTTCACTCCCCCGCCCGAAACCATGACGTGGGACCCTGATCTCGCCGACAAGGAAAACGAGTGGACACAATGGTGCTGGATCACCGATGAAGACTGGCAAGAGGGCTTCCACCCGGACGATCTCCCCGGGGCGTGCCAAAGCTTCTTCAGTCGTTGGTGCGAGTACGACACGGAGCTGCCCTCGCCTACCTCCATGGACAGATTCCCGGCAGTTTGCACGCCTGATCGCTCCAACTACGGTCCGCCGCCCCCGCCGGTGGTGACGCCCAGTCCCATTCAGAACGGTGTTCCCGATAATTGTACAGTCTTGCCAGAGGACCGCAGAGAGTTCGACGAACATGCTGAGCTAATTCTGGTGATAATAGGCAACAAGTGGCACTTTGTCGAAAAGGGGGAACTTTGCGATTCCATCGCCAAGGAGCACGAGATCCCGGTAGACGACTTGTGAGTAGAGCACAAACCCCCTGTGGACTGTGCTGACACATTATATCCAGGTACGAGTGGAATCCAGCTGTTGGCCACGACTGCACCGGGCTATGGGCAAACGTCTACATTTGTGTTGGCGTGAGCGATTAATGGAAATGGGTCTGAGCGTATGCAGAGGGCGACTGGCAAGTTCGCAGTGTCTTCATTCACGCAAGGGACTCGAGCCCGACGGAGTGGGCATTGGCTTTTAAGGTAGCAACTTTTGAGGTAGCAAGTGATTTCTCCTAGCTCAGATACATACACTGGCTATATTATACCTGATTACGATCTCAGGGTGAGGGAATCTTCTTTTCCCATATACCAGCAGACTTGTTCGCAATAGCTTTTGGGCTTCAGAAAGACTGAGATATTTTGCCAACCATATGGCTTCTATCGGACGTCCTAGGTAGATTGACGAAAGCTGCAGTAACCCATACTCCCCCTTGCCAGGGTTCCCCTCGCCCAGTTGTCGAACAGTCCCCTTACTTAAACCGCCCCCAAGCACACATGCATGAGAGCCTGCATGCCAAGGATAGTGAAATAAAGTAACAAACAAGGCATCCACGCCTGCATGTGCCTGATCCTCCTTCAGGGGTCCCGAGACCTTTGCCGCACAGTATGTACTCCGTGAAAGATGGCACCACGGAGGGTGGGGGGAGTGTAGAGCCGGTCAGCCTTGTTCCACGGGTTGCCTGAATAGGTGCCAAGGTCAGCAGCCTACTGCGCATTCATTTGCGATGCTACCTCATAGATTGATGTGCCTCATAGCTTCGGCCTTGGCGAGAGGGGGGAAAGCACCATTGCGTTGTCCAAGATCCGGGCATACCATGAAGAGATCCGGTCAGTGTGCTGTGAAAGTCCCCAGGTCGGCCGACAATGTTCTTGCTTACGAGTAACCGCAGAGGGATTAATTCCAGTGCTCTCCGAGTTCTATCAGGCTTCCTGAAGTATAAGGGGACAGACGAACATTGCCGATTGATCAGGCTTGTAACTGCATGTGCCTGGCCTTCCATCTTCTGCTTGCTTTGTGGCCAACTTCATCATTGAAAAAGCTGACCTGTCCATAAACATGCGTGGCATTACACGAGCTGCGCTTCTCTTCCCCCTTGGGGTTATGGCATTGCGCATGCAAGCTATCAAAGGCCTTCAAGGGCCGGAGCCAGACGCTCCCGTCCCTGAGGGCACCACGGACCAGTGCACGTACTACTTCACCACCTCTGAGGGTGACGACTGCGCCTATGTCGAAAGCTACTGGGGCATCACGCACGACCAGTTCGTGAGATGGGTACGTGACTCCGTCTTATATCAGACCGGCAGCGCTCTCGACGGACAGCTAACCTCGTATTGTAGAACCCTTCCGTCGAGGATGACTGCAGTGGCATTGCCCCTGAATACTCATACTGCGTCGAAGTCAATAGTGGAGGAGACATCACCTCGGCGGTTCCTACCACGTCAGCCGAACCAACTTCCACGGGTTCGCCAGCTCCCTCTCCCACGCTGGACGGTACGGCTCCCAACTGCGATGCCTGGCACTTTGTGGTGGTCGGCGATGACTGCGACTCTATCACGTCCACATATGGCATCACCATGGACCAGCTGATGGAGTGGAACGAGAATGTGGAGAGTGATTGCTCTGGTCTCTGGGCCCAGTATTACTTTTGCGTGTCGGTCGAGGGACACGAACCCCCTACTGTGACGGATGGCCCCGAGCCCACGGCTACGGGCAATGTCCCTTCGCCTACCCTTGACGGCACTGCTCCTGACTGCGATGCCTATCACTTTGTCGAAGTAGGGGACGACTGCGAGTCCATCACCAAAGAGTACGGCATTACCATGGAGCAACTCATGGAGTGGAACACGGCCGTTCAGAGTGACTGCTCTGGCTTGTGGGCTCAGTACTACTACTGTGTCTCCGTTGAGGGCCACGAACCTTCTATAACCGAGCCTGGACCGTCGCCGACAGGTGAACCCACCCCCTCGCCCACCCTGGATGGCACGCACGAAGACTGTGACGACTACCATCTGGTAGAAACCGGCGATAACTGTGAGGCCATCTGCGCTGACTATGGTATCACCATGACCCAATTTATGGCTTGGAACACGGCTGTCAAGAGCGACTGCTCGGGCTTGTGGGCAGAGTACTACTACTGCGTCTCTATTGAGGGCCACAACCCTCCTGCCCCGGCACCTACGACCACACAGCCAGGTGCGCCGGCACCGACTCAGACTGGGATCGTCAAAGATTGCCAGGACTGGTACGTCGTCGAGTCGGGTGATACGTGCGACAAGGTCGTGGCAAAGTACGGCAACCTGAACCTCAGCTTATTCCGCAAATGGAACCCTGCTGTTGGCGCAAACTGCGCAGGCCTATGGCTCGGTAATGCCTACTGTGTTGGTGAGTTTGCTTGGGTACTTCGTTGCTCCGCCAGAACTAATTCGATGGCACAGGGACAAAGAGCAACCCGGCTGAGCCTCCCAGTGACCCTCCTCCAAGCGGGTGCCAGGAAGACCATCCGACTCCCACCCAGCCTGGTGCCATATGCGAGTGTGACAAGTGGCACAAGATTGCCAGCGGCGACAGCTGCTGGTCATTGGCGCAGAGGTACGATGTCACCGAGCAGCAAATCAAGAACTGGAATCCGGGCACCAACTGCAACATGTGGCTGGGCTACTATGTCTGTGTTGGAGCCTAGGTTGATAGGAAAGGGGTATACAAAGGCGGGGCGAACGACAGCAGCAGCTCGATGCATAGTATGCTGATGAGAATGAAAACTCCTCAGAACTCCCCAGAAAAAAAAGATGCCGCGCAATCTCCTCAAAGGTTCTGCTGCCCTCGCCAATGTTGTCTGCCCGCAGACAACGTACAGAGTAGTCGGTAGCATTGCCCGTCGGCGCGAGGGACGTCTCTCCCTCGTAGTCTGTCTCCACGCTTTGGTAGAGGCCGAGCGTGGCAACGTAGACCTGACGGATGCCGTGGTCGTACGCGCCATCGCCCGAGAGCGAGTTGCCGTCGCCGTCGCCCCCACTGACATTCACCCAGACGAGAGCAGGGTCCTCGGGGTCGGATGTCGCGTTCTTAATGTCTGAGGGGTCAGCTACATGCCGTGCGCGCCCTCTTGTTCGCTGCGAGTTGAGACTTACTGAACTTGTACATGTTGCCATTGGGGCAGCTTTCTGGATGTTTCTGATCGCCATGACACCATGACTTGTTTGGCGCACGCAGGGCCTCGAGGCACTCGTCCGAGACCACGTTGCTGCAGTCTGCCTCGAGCTCTTCGTCATCGCCCAGGCTGTGATCTTGGTCATTGATGGCGAAGCCATAGCCAGACACGTACCATGAGTCGCTGATGTTGTGGAGGTTCTCGGGCGCCATGTACCGCAGCATTGCAATGGTCGCGTCCTCGTCCATGAGGTCCTCGCCCCAGGCAACATCCATGTCGGAGAAGAGGTCCAGTTGTATCTTCCATTTCTGGTCGCCGTCTTCAATTTCCGTCTTGGGAAAATCCCCCTCTGGGCTGTGCGATGGGCTGATAGTGGCCACGTCGCTGGCGTTGACATTGCCGTTTCTCTCGCGCTTGATGGCTTCTGCAAACCAGTTGCCTTCATCTGCCTCGGTGTTCGTGTCATCAACCTTCTTTCGCGCCTCAATCGCTGCGGCAGCCAGGCCGGTAATAGCGAGTGGCATTAGACCTCTCATGATGGTCGAAGATGGAAGTCGGTATCGCGAACGCCCAGCGACGACCCAGTCGACTGGTCCGACTCATATTCAAGTGGCCGTGCGTCAGCGGTTCAATATGTATTTGAAGCAGGCCAGAGCTATGCTGCTCCCCTGACGGCGCGATCATCCTGCAGCGACGTCATGAGGCTGCGTCTCAGACCGGCGACGACACATGGAAATGCAGATCAGGAGATCCGACCCCTGGGCGTAGGGCTGTACGGTAGACCGCCTGAATCCTACCGCAAATAATCAAAGCATTGGACTGTGATCGTCGCGAATAGACAAAACATTACTCAGTGATGGTGCAGCCGTGCAACAATATGAAGAAACATGTACAGAAGGATCGCGAAAAGGCAAAAGATAGATTGACGCAGGATGAACAAAAAGCAAAAGGAAATCTCGAGAGGCGGATTCGAACCGCCGACATTTGGATAGCAAATTGCAGTTACAGTCCAACGCCATAAACCAACTAGACGACCTCGAGTATTGGATGCTGAAAGAGGTGACAGTAGCGTATATATGGGTCATTTTAAGGCATTAGTAAGCAAAATTCAATTCTTTGCGGACGCTATGCGAGCAAAAAGAAATCTCGAAAGGCGGATTCGAACCGCCGACATTTGGATAGCAAGTTTGCCGTTACAGTCCAACGCCATAAACCAACTAGACGATTTCGAGAGGCTTAGGTAATTCGTGGCAGAGGGTCTCGGATTGAGCTTTATGAAGACTTTGCTTTCCCATTGTCCTCGCGCCTGTGCCCAGCTCGCCCGCGGTCACTACGCCTACCCTTGAGCAGATCAACATGGCTTCAACTTGTCCATTACCAGCCTCTATTTCGTCGGAAGGAAACCTTTATTCGAGAATACTAAGGCTTGAATTAATTGTCTCTCTCTCGGGTTGTCTCGAAGATTCGTGGACCGCTGCGACTCCCGACGCGTTCACACTATACGCTCAAATGATCTCGTCTAATCTGAGTGTGTCTACAACCCCCCGACTAGCAACAACAATTGGTTATACCACCGTTGCCAAGTACCAAAGCACAAACACTTGTGAACTAAGCCTGGGTTAATTTTTTCTCCGTATCTTCAGTATTTTTGCACCTCTCAAAATTTGCTCGCGACGCGTGCACGCGTGTATCCATCTACTAATAGTCTAGTGGGGATCTGAGTGAGCCTCCGTCACCGGATGGATCACCACACCTGCAGGATTCCCTCCAACGTCACCTTTTCGCTCATCTAGGCAACAACGACTGCATCATGCCGTCCCCGCTTTCAATTGAAGTAAGCAGCTTCTGCTTGTTCGACTCGTGACGGCGCCAGCTGCAACGCTGCCGCGACGACACGCCAAGCCAAGCCGAACAATCACCATCAACTACTTGCTCGCCCTGGCCATCATGCGCGTCTCGATCGCAGGCCTCACCCTGTTCCCCCTGGTCAAAGCGACGGCCTTTGGTGCGACCTTTGGCACAACCTTTGACGCGACCGACGACACTGCGAGCGCACGCTTCTCCGACTTTGACTGGGACGCTGTCGAACCAAAGGCTGAGCTCGAGTACCACGACTGCTACAACGAGTACAAGTGTGCGCGCCTCGAGGTGCCGCTCGACTGGAAGAATGAGTCGGACACGCGCAGGGCGACAATTGCCATCATGAAGCTGCCTGCCGTGGTAGGCGACGATGACCCGGCATTTAGTGGTTCCGTCTTCACGAACCCAGGTGGCCCTGGCGGTTCTGGCGTGGAATTCATCCCACGCATAGCGCACCATCTGCAGAAGGTAATGGACAAGCCGGGCAAGAAGCACTACGAGATCATCTCCTTCGACCCTCGCGGCGTAGGGCAGAGCACACCGGCCGCAGACTGCTACTCGGGCAACATCCTGGCCAGGCAGGGCACGTCGCTCGAGACCCGTGGTACCCTTGGCCTGGGCAGTTCGCCCGAGTCGCTGGCCTACAACTACGCTCTCACAAAGGCCACCAACATGAGATGCTCCCGCGCGGACGAGCTGGTGGAGGAAAGCATCTTCAAGTACATTGGCACACCCAACGTCGTGCGCGACATGGTGGAGATGGTGGATCAGATCGATGCCCTGAGGAGCAAGGAAGCTGCCGCCCGCGGCCAGAGCTGGCTGGAGCTCAAGAAGCGGAATGGTGACGGCGACGAGACACCGCGTCTGCAGTACATTGGTTTCTCGTACGGCACCGTGTTGGGCAACTACTTTGCGTCCATGTACCCAGGCAGGGTGCATCGCGTCGTCCTCGACAGCGTGTGCGATATCGAAGACTACGCCCATGGCCCCGGATGGCTCACCAGCCTTCGATACATGGATCCTCTTTTTGACGAGTTCTTCAAGGGATGCTACGAAGCCGGGCCCGAGTACTGCGAGCTCGTGCGCGAGGATGACGCCTCCTGGACAGACATTTCCCGCCGTGTCTGGGACTACCTGGTATCCCTCGACGAGTCGCCCCTGGGTCTGATCGGACCCAACGACGTCAACGCCATAGTCACCGGGTCTGACGTCCGTGGCTTGATTGGTGGTATGATGTACAAACCCATCAAGACATTCAAATTGCTGGCTCATGTGCTCGATCGCTCTATCGATGGCGAGTACGAAGAACTTGTAGATATGCTTGCGGGCAGCGCGATTCCCAATCTCGAAACTGGATGCTCAGCTGTCGATGCGCCAGCCAATAAGACGACCGACCTCCTTAACACACGCGACGTGCTCTACTCCGTCATTTGTCAAGACGGCGAGGACGTCACGGACAAGGATCTGGCCTACTGGCACAAGTACGTCAAAGAGATGCAGGGTACGTCCAGACTCTGGGGTGATGTGTGGGCTACCCTTCGTTTCGCCTGCTCAACCTGGCCCTTTGAGCCGAACTGGAAGTTCAACGGCCCCTTTACCACCCCAAAGGCCGACCCTGCACTGTCAGAGGGTAAACCTTCGGCACCCCTGCTGTTCTTGGCCAACCGTTTCGATCCTGTCACGCCCGTGACATCTGCGCGCGCCATGGCGCACGCGCACAATGGTGCGCAGCTGATTGTCTTCGAGTCAATGGGACACGGTGTCGCGGGGAGCGCCCCCAGCGAGTGTCTCGCCAAGCACCTGGCTGAGTACATGGATACGGGCAAAGTGCCGGACGAGGAGACAACCTGCGAACCAGAGTGTGGGCCGTGGAGTGATGTGTGTGAGACGTACCGGGCGACTTCGCAAACCTTTTCCATGGACTATCTCCTGTCTAGCGCAAGTGGCAGGTTTCCATTGATGGTATGAGTAGGGCATCCGTCTACTAGATGCTTGACTTCTAGGACATAGCCGTCAACGAGAAAGATACTGAAAACTACCGTGCCTCACATTGAGATTCCGATCGCGAGCATCTGATTGACCGTGCCCCATGGTCTGCCGGTATCCGCCTCGACAAACATGGTCAATAACGGACTGAGCGCTACAAAATGCGAGTCCTAGAGCAACACGGCTCCCTGTGATTTCTCCATGACCACTGACTACAGTAAATTTGAGATCCGGCTTCGTCCGATCCCACTCCTCCTCTGCTTCCAACTAGCCATTTGTGTGGATTAGCTGATCTCGAGCTGATTTGTGTTTGGCCCCCTTTTCGGCCCTTCGCAGCAGCGCAGTACCGCGCGTGCGTGGCGGTGTGTTCTGTTTGTTATCAGGTGAATTAATGGTCAAATGTTTCTTCGTGTATCTTTCCTCTTCTCCCTTCTCTTCTTCTCCGACCTACCTCAGTCCTGTTGGCGACTTCTCTCAAGATTCTGTTCTTCTACTCTTCACGCTCCAGTCTTGGATAGTGCACTCCTTGCGCTTGACACATTCCTCCCGCGAAACAACGCAGAATCTAGCTCTCCTCCGAATCTAGCGATTCTACATCCTGCCACCAACATGACGAGTTCTCGTGCTGTCGATTCGGGCGGCAGCCTGGGCAGCAGAACCTTGCTTGACAAGATCGACAAACTGCGCGAGCTCGGGATCGCGGGTCAGGTACCATTGCCACAGGTATGTCTAAGTCTCGCTTCCCATATCCCACAGCTAACATGCGATAGATGGTGGTGGTCGGCGATCAAAGCGCTGGAAAGTCCAGCGTCCTCGAGTCCTTGACTGGCTTTCACCTCCCTCGTTCCGTGAGCCTGTGCACCCGCCATGCCACGGAAATCATTTGTCGTCGCGAGGACAGCCAGAGCGTCACAGTGTCCATTGTCCCGCACTCCCCAGACCCCAAGAAGTTAGAGAGGGCACAGACGTTCCGCCGCACTCTCGAAACACTCCAGGACGATGGGTTCGAGTCCATTTTCGAAGAGGTGAGGAGAGCACCCCGTCATGACACGTCGACGCATGCTAACGTGGGGAACAGGCAGCTGAGATCATGGGAATCGACCTCGGCAAAGATAAGATCAAGGCTGGCAGTGCGTTCAGCAAGGACGTCCTCCGCGTGGAGATCAGCGGCCCCAATGAGCAGCATCTCACTGTCATTGATGTCCCAGGCATGTTTGAGAACGAAACACCTGGACTCACGACGACTTCGGACATTGAGCTGGTCAAGACCATGGTGGAAGGGTACATTCGCGAGTCGCGCACCATCATCCTGGCCGTGGTCCCATGTAATGGTGATATCGCAAATCAGAAGATTCTGCGGTACGCTGCGGACGCAGACCCAGAGGGAAAAAGGACCCTAGGCGTCCTGACCAAGCCCGACTTGGCCGTCGAAGAGGCCACGAAAAAGGTCGTGGTCGACCTTGTCAACGGAAAGCGCCGTGATCTCGCTCTTGGATATTGCGTGGTCAAGAACCGAGGCGCGGACGACAGCTCCACCGACATGGAGGAGCGCCATCAGAAGGAGAAGGCCTTTTTTGCACAGCATCCTTGGAGCGCCCTCCCCGATGATCGGCTGGGCATCCCAGCACTGCGCGCTCGTATCCAAGGGCTCCTCATGAGCCGCACGAAGAGTGAGATTCCCAAGGTGAAAGAGGAAATCGCCGCCCGCCTTAAGGCCAAGAAGCAGCTTTTGGAAGCGATGGGTGCGTCTCACTCCACCCCAGAGGAACAGAGGGCTCTGCTCGGTAAGGTCGCCTCTCGCTTTGTTCAGTTGAAGGGCTACGCTCTGGACGCGTACTACACGCGCGACACTGTCTTCCAAGAGCAGCCTGACCTGAAGCTCATCACCCGCATGCGCGAGCTCAATGAAGTTTTCTCCAAGACATTGTACGGAGCAGGACATACTCGCATCTTTGTTGGTGCGACATCGCCCCTGAAAGCCCATCCGGTAAATGGTAATGGAAGGACTCTTGAGCCAGGCAGCGAAAGCATGTCCGCCTCTGAGGACGGCGAGTCTGAAGGGGGAAGCATCCGCGATGAGTTCTATTACGTCGACTGCACCTTTGCCATCCCCAATGACGACCAGGGCGAGTTAGAGACTGTGCTGGCCGACCCTTACGACTGTACTTCACCCTTAGAGGACGACATTCTTCAACACATTGAAGACGAGTACCTCGCGTCTCGCGGGTACGAGCTGGGCACTTTTGGTGCCGAAGTCGTGTCAGGAATCTTCAAGGAACAGGCCAAGAAGTGGCGGCCCCTGACGCGAGCCCACGTATCCAATGCTATCCTCGTTGTACATCACTTCATCAAGTCCATTCTCGAGGTAGCTTGCCCCGAGGAGACGATCCGCTCCTCACTGTGGATATTTCTCAGCGACGAGCTGCTGCAGCGTTACCAAGCTGCCATGGAGCACACGGAGCTCCTACTCGGCGTGGAGTTTCAGGGGCGGGCAATGACCTACAACCCTGCGTTTGAGAAAGCTCTCGCCCGCACCAAGACTGAGCGTGTCAAGAACATGCATACCGAGGAGAAGAAATTCTTTTGCTGGGGAAAACAGAATTATGTGCTCTCGGACACTGCCGTTGTAGACAAGCTGACTTCGCTCTTTAACAAACACATTGGGGGCAACGACCCGATCAAGAAGACGCGTCAGGATATCCACGACGTACTCCATGAGTACTACAAGATTGCGCGCGACCGCTTCGTGGACGTTGTCTGCCAGCAGGTGGTGGACCATTGCCTTCTCCTTGGGCCTCGCAGCCCCCTTTCCGTGCTAAGTGACCAGCTCGTTCTGCAGATGAAGCCTGCCGAACTCGAGGAAGTGGCCGGTGAGGACGTCACGAGTCGCGACCGCCGTGAGGCGCTGACGCGGGAAATTGACGGTCTGAACAAGGCCCTGAAGATTCTACGCTTCTGATGAAGGTCCTGTGGTGAGCGTGATGCATGATGGGTGGACGATGTCACGTTGTCAGAGCAAGAAGGGACGACAAGGGGAAGGGCCAGATCGCTGTCTGTAGAGATACAAGAGTTAATGCACATGTAGATTGTAACGATGAATCGGGGAGAATGATCAGTTGTACGTCCTTCAGTAAATCGTAGCAAACTGGCCGGCACGCTTCACACTAACCTCCACCCCCATCTACTGTCCAGTCGGGAGCTCTTCAACGCACCTCAAGACGGGGACATTTTTCGTCGCCCGCCTCGATGTGCTCTGAGCTGCCGGGCCCCGTCTCCAAGGGCGCCTTTTTCGCCTCTAGCTGCTCTTCCAACTTGATGTCGTACTTGTTGGCCTTGAGGTCGCGGTGCCAGAAGAACTGACCGACCATGAAGAGCGACCACCAGATAAACACCCAGACTGTGTTGATGATATAGCCCTTGCGCCACCTGGGTGCTACACTTCGGGTCAGCTCGGCCATGGTGCAGGGAATGTCTGAGCTTACCTTCCAGGACTGGGAATACGGTAATAGGCCAGAAACTAAAGAATACCCAGCCAAAGGTCATCATGGCGCCGGTGGTGAATGCTCTCGCCTCATTGTCGTCCTTCATGACCATGTTGACCCATGGGAAGAGTATGGGCGTGACACACGAGTTGAAACCTAGCATGTAATATGCCGTGACTGCGGTGGTCAGCGCATGTCGAGCACAAAAGGCGGTCAGTGGATGGGCGTCTTACACTTGAGGCCGGTGGGAATGTCCCAGACGAGCAAGCAGGCGTTGGCAAAGAACAGGACGCCGGCCACGACGCTCATGACGGCCCAGAAAGGGTAGACCATGACCAGCGACGTGGCGAGGATGCCAAAGACAATGGAGATGCACTGGACTCCCGTGGGGATCATGTTGATCTCCTCAACGCTCCAGGTGCCGTACCGATCCGCCTGGTCCTTGAGCCAGAGGATCATCTGACCAGAGACATAGGAACTGCACTGGAAGCTGCGGAAAGTCTGTCAGCGCAAGCAGCGGGAAAGGGATGCAATGGAGGAGAGCAGGAGAAGACGCACAAAATGTAGGTCAAGACCGCCACGTAAAAGTGCCAGTGGGTGAAGACGCGCTTGAGCATGCGCTTGCCAATCTTGCGGCTCGGGCGGACGCCCTCATCGTACATGCGCCTCTTCGCCAGCTCGTGCTGCTCTGTCGTGAGCCACCAGGGCTTGTTGCCAGATGGGATGCCTGGGAACAAGAGGAAGCTAGCAAAGGCGATGGGAAGGCTGATGCAGCCGTCTTGTGTGCCCGTCAGTGGATTAAACATTGCAAAGCAAAGCCCGCTAGGAGAACTTTACCAATGATAAACAGCCACCGCCATCCAGACAAGCCCAAGGCACCGTCGAGGCCGGCGTGTGCAGCGGCCTGGAGGTGGCCACCCATAAAGGAGCCGAGGTTGCTGGAGACAAACCAGACGCCAGCGCGCTTGAAGAGCTCATCACCGCGGTACCACGAGGACAGGATGTACATGGAGCCCGAGGACACGGGGGTCTCGAGCACGCCCAGCAGGAAGCGCATGCCGTAAATATCGCGCTCGTTGCGGATGCGGGACTGGGCAAAGGTCAGGACGGACCAGCAGACCTCCATGGTGGGCATGAAGAAGCGGGCCAGCTTGGGGCGGGAGATGATCATCATGCTGGGGATCTCGAAAAGCATGTACCCAATATTGTAGAATGTGCCAAAGAGAGAGTACCTGTCGAATGATCAGCGTATTGGCTCATGTTGTGGAGGATGGCTGGCGGCTGCTTACTGGTTGCCCTCGAGCCCGAGCTCTTCCTTCATGCCTGAGTTGTAGGCATTGTTGATGTTGACCTGGTCGAGCCACTTGATAAAGTCTGCGCACCCGTCAGCCCATGGTCTTCGCGTATTATGCCGACGGGCAGCTTACAAGCCAAGCAGACGACCGGCATGATGACACAGTCGAGCTTGAAGAGCAACCGTCTCTCCTCTTTGGGATAGTGCTTGGGATACCAGTCAAAGAGATGCAGCCAAGCCAACCACATAGAGCGATGGGGCTTCTTGCCAGCCGCGCTGCTGACGACGGGTTCCTGCTTTCCATCCTCTTCACAGGTTTCTGGAGCTGGAGTGGCGGCATTGTTGGCGATGCTGGCTAGTGTGTCCCGACCAGCATCGTCAGCCACAAAGGCAGTGTCTCGCGCGACCTCGAGGCTGGCCTTGTTCTGTGGTTCCGTCATTTTCGACGGGTAAATTTGGACTATGAGTGATCCAGCAACTTGAAGTCGGGCATAGGAGTTTGGAGACGATTTCAGGGACGTTTGCCCGTCCTTTTAACCCCTCGCTGGCCGTATGGACGCTGGCTTGATCGTCCTAGGAGGCATCTAAGTTCAGCAGCTCGGACCGTCGATAGACCTGGGGTACGCACGGAAGTCCGAGTGGTCCCACTGGATGTGAGTGCGGACTGTGGAGAGATGCGGGGAGGATTCTGGGGTTAATCCATGGAGAGAGAGAGAGAGAAGGAGGAGGTCGGCGTGTCGGAGGAAGTCTCTCGGGGTAGGGGATGTTGATAGCCCGAGCCCCTTACATGGAGCCACGCCAACCATGATTGATGCCGCAGAATGCCCGTTCCCAAGGTTCCGAGTGCTAGATGAACATGTCGGAGTCACGGACAAGGTCACGGACAAGGTCACAGACAATATTTGTCTCTTTGATGCTCCGTGATGAGATCTGATCAGACAGGGGGGAGTTGGGTTCCTACAAGACAGCAAGGAGCAGCGATAATTTCACAAGCTAACATGAACTGTATCCCACAGCTCTTCAACTAGCACACTCATTTCACAATATGACCAGTCTATCGAGCTCTTCGTCCGCTTCCCCATACCTGGCACCGGATAATCCAACACCCAGTCAAACAACACCCGACAGCGAGACATCATGGTCAGACAGCCCTCTTCTCATCGACCGGGAGAGTAGGAACCTCAGTGCCAAGCTCCAGGACCTGCATTCCTTTCTTCACGAGTTATTTGACGAGAATCTCCTAGCCAAGACCTATCGTGTTGGTGTAGACGGTCTCGACACAGTCCAATACACAGATGGCGTGGCCAGGACTCCGCGTGGCTTCCCAGAGATTGTGCCCCAGTCTGGTCCTCGGGCTGGTCTATACGACCTTCGCGAGCCCGAGTTCTGGACTTGCGGCTTCTTTCCAGGAACCCTGTACGCTCTGCTCGAGAGGAGCATCCGGCACCCGCAGGTATCAATGTTCCGTGAAGGCCGTTGGACAAGCAGACGCCTTTACCCTCACCTGCGAACCCTTTGCGAGGCGTGGTCCGACCCTCTGCACGCCATGTCTCTACGGACAGACACACACGACATTGGCTTCATCGTGATGCCCGCATTGCAAAGGGACTGGGAGCTCACGGGCAACCGACGCAGCCTCGAGTCCATTGTGCAAGCGGCGCGCAGCCTGGCTAGCCGCTTCGTGTCCACGTCGGGGGCTATCCGCAGCTGGGATCTGCTTCTAAAGAAGGAGATCGCGGTGACCGACATGGAGGATAACAACCTCGTCATCATCGACAGCCTCTGCAATCTGGACCTCTTATACTACGCGGCCGCCCACAGTGGCGATGTCCGGCTGGCCGAGATCGCCACGACACACGCAAAGACACTCATGGACACGCACCTGAGGCCTGAATCACCCGAGCCGTCTCTGACACGGCGGTACCGGGGCCAGATGTACTCGACATGCCATGTCGGTAACATCAGCCCCAAGACTGGCGCCCTCAAGTTTCGCTGGACAGCGCAAGGATACGCCAACGACTCAATCTGGGCACGTGGACAAGCCTGGGCTATCCTGGGGTACGCGCAGACCTACATGTGGACGAGGGATTCCGAGTTCCTCGACGTGGCCTGCGGAGTTGCCGAATACTTCCTGTACCGGCTCGAGACGGCGCCGTCGAGCGTCGAGATGCCTGACCGCCACGGCAGAGGAAAGACAATGGGCCGTCATGTCCCGCTGTGGGACTTTGATGCGCCCGTGAACCCCGAGCGTCCGCTGCGGGACTCGTCAGCGGGCATCATCGCAGCCAACGGTATGCTCATCCTGTCACAGGCGCTTCGTGGCGTCGGCAGGCATGGCCTCTCTCGCCACTTTCTGGACGCCTCTCTCTTGATTGTCCGAGACACGCTCGATGTCTGTCTGTCCTTGGACACGGCGCGGTTCGCAGACCAGTCTGAACAGGAAGCAGAGGGGCTTGAGGTGGTCGACTCGGTCGAGGGCGCCAGATTTGATGGGTTCTTGAGGAATGGGACGGCGAACAACAATGAGAATGCTCGTCGTCGTTACTCGGACCACGGACTAGTCTATGGGGATTATTATCTCGTCGAGTTTGGCAACCGTTTGTTGAATATGGGGTTGGCCTAGTCTGGCTGTTGACAAGATGAACATGTCCGCTCTCGAGGCAGACGTGGGATCTGCGTGTCAAAGAGATTTGTTTTATGCTCAGGCATTTCAAGTGAGCATAATAAAATCACAAGCTTCCGCATCGTCAGTTAGTCACCAGCATTGTGGCCGGCAGCTTCTCTCGTCTTCATGTACCCAAACGAACCAATGCCATGAGTAACTATAATGACCAGCTCATAATTGCCACCACTCGCAACCAATGCCCCTTGTAAATGTATTAGACTGGGGCGATAGCGCGAGTAGACGCAAATCTTCCAGTTGAGCACAGTCCTCGGCCTTCGGGGTAATGCCCCCGGGCCAATGCATTTAAACCAGAGGCATCCCCGCCCCGAAGCGATGACCAGCCCTGGACGCGCGACAGCCATGCGTCCTTGTATCTCTCACGTAATGCTAGCAGCCTAGCTGTCTGTCGGAGCAACTCTCGCAAATTGATGGATTACGACCCGGGCCCAGGCGAGCCCCCTGCTGGCCACGCCCCGGCTGATGAGGCGAGTGCCAGTGGTGAAGCCTCGCTCGCGTGCAATTGCTGCCGGCGAAGAAAGCTCAAGTGCTCTCGAGAAGTGCCTGCATGTCAGCAGTGTCGTAAGGCAGGAAGTGGATGCGTCTACGAGACGAAGCGAGCCAAGCCTGGCATCAAGCCCGGGGCCATTGATGCCCTGCATCGGAGATTGGGTATGTTCTGGCATGACGAAACAACATTTGGTCAACTCATTGACGACCTGTCTCTGTAGACGCTCTCGAGAACATCGTCCACAAGTCCACCGGTGCCAGTGGCGCCCAGACTCAGAGTCAGTCCAGTCTCCCTACTCACCTCGACGACAACCAGCATGAACAATACAACACCTTGGCCTTCTTTGCGCGGGAATTCCAACGCTTCAATGAGTCGCAAAACCAGTACAACACGCCGTCATCTTCAAATGGTGATTCTGGTCGGCCCCAGAAGAGAAGACGCCTGGAGTCCTTCGCTGCGCCTCCCACGGATGCAATCCACATCGACCGTCTTCCGCTTGATGATGACCTCGCTTCTGTCTTGGAGGCCTACTTTACGCATGTGCATCCGTGGATCCCTATGATTCACGAGGCTCGGCTGCGCCGTCGTCTTGCTGCGGATACTGAGCAGCTGGAACTGGGCATCGTCCTCCACGCCATGACACTGGTCGCAGCCAAGTTCATCCCAGACGAGCAAGCCTCCAAGAGATGGACACTTGGTCCTGATCACGCTTCCGATTCACGAGACCACCTGATCGCAGTCGCCATGAGGAGTCTGTCGGTGGAAAATGTGCAAGCACTCATCATGCTTGCGTTTGACGACGTGAGTCTTCCCCCCTATTCTATCGTGTCCACCTGGCTGAACGAACCGCCCACAAGATTGGCTGCGGCATGGCCTCGCGCGCATGGCCGATTGTCGGCGCGCTGAGTCGCAGCGTCGAGTACCTCCAGCTTGCCGTCGAAGGCGACGAAGACGACGCAGAGCGCCAGACTCTCCTGCGCCCCTGCATCTCCCTACCCGCCCCTGAGGACTGGACCGAAGTCGAGGAGCGACGGCGCGTCTTCTGGAACGCCTTCAACCTGGACAGGCTGTGCTCTGTCACGACAGGCTGGAACACGAGCCTGACCTCGGACGACGTCCATCGCCGGCTCCCCTGCGACGGCATCAAGTGGCGCAAGGAAGATGAAGTGACAACCCCGTACTTTGGCATCTGGGACAAGTCGGCTGCCCGGATCGGGAACCCCATCGCCTTCCTCCCCGAGGTCCAGACGCCCTCTGAGACGGGTACCTCGCCAGGCACCGCGTCCAGCCCCGTGGATATGAGTACAGTGGGTGCGTTCGCGTACTGCATCGAGGCCACCGAGTCCCTGAGCCGCGTGACGACGTACTTTTTGCAGCAAAGAGTCAACATGCGCGATCAGCGCGACCTGGGACGCTGGCTCACGCGCTTCAAAGAGCTCGATCTGCGCCTCGTGCACTGGAAGATGCTGCTCCCGCACAAGTGGAAGGTCGACACGTCCTCGCAGCGCGCGCGCATGGATCCGAACCTGACCCTCGCGCACATCACGCACAACGCCTCCATGATCCTGCTCCATCAGCCCATCGCCTTCCCCTTGCCCGCATGGCCGTTCAAGGACCGGCTGCCCAGCCACTGCAGCGCCCACACGTGCCAGGCAGCGGCCGGTGAGATTGCCACGATTGCACGCAACTACCTCCAGAATGCGCCCCCAGCAGTTCCTGTCACCAGTCAGTTTGCGTTTTGCCTGTACGTGGCCTCCCGGGTCTGCCTTGTCCAGTGGCGCCATGGACAGTCGACGGCGATGGCGGTGGCGCCCCTTGCCCCGGCCTTCTGGCTCCTCCTCGAGAGTCTAGACATTATGGCTCAGCGGTGGGCTGGGCCTCACGCTGTGGACATGGATGCTGCGTGGAACCTGGCGTCAAAGTATGCAGCCAAGTTGAGAGATCTGTATCAGCGCTGCTTGGGGGACGGGGCGTTCCACATCCACGTTCTCGGCTATATTGGAGAGATTGACGAGACGGCACAACAGGAATATCGCCCACCCACGACGACTCGCACGAGAGCGTCGGCCAGGGCAACGTATGGTGCGCCCTTGGGTATGGCGACACCGACCACACGCAGCATGCAGCCGCCTCCGTCAATCGATCCCGCTCAGCAGGCCATGGATGGACCAAGAGGCCAGTCTAGTCAGTACCGTAGAGCGAGCATTCCTACGAGTAACCTTGGCGAGATTTCGCAGCTCCTCATGGACCAGCAGTTTGTAGACATGGATCGGATCATTAGCTACGATGACGGTATGTTTGGCTCCGAGTTTGAGGCTGGGCCATGGTAGTTGTTTGTTCATCGTCGAGCATAATAGTATCCTCGCCGAGTGTTGGTTGCTGTTTCTGTGAGAAGCTCAGTCAATCAGTCCTTCCACTATCATGAACCGAGCCACCATAAAAAGGGGCCTACCAAAGACTTCAGTAACGACACCGGTCGTTTATGATCAATAGGATCGGCATCGACCCGCCCCCTGTGTCGAGCTCCGCGCGCAATAGCCCGAAGACCGAAGCGTTGGAGAAGCTCTCCACCAGACCATCCCCAGACCCTTGTCGTGTGATATCGCATAGTACGCAGAAAGGACAGTATTGACTTGACTCTGATAGGCAGCCACGCAGCCTTCAAGATGCCGCCGCTCGCTGGATTCACCGACAACCCCATGCAATCGCGCTCTGACCTCCTCAGAGCCTTACACAGTCTGATCAAGGCCTTGGAGCCTCACACAACGTCCCACCCGTCCCGGACCAAGATCCGCCCTGCGACGTGCGCCGCCTTTGACGACGTCGCCGCGCAGCTCGAGGGCTTTGCGCGTCCGTTGCTCGGTATCCACGCCGTCGTCCAGCTGCACGATGACGAGCGCCTCGCCACCTGGATCAAGGGCCTCGAGGAGGGCGTACGTGTCGACGCGCCTGGGTACTGGGGCGACATTGGCGACGTTGACCAGCGCATGGTCGAGACGGAAAGTATCTGTCTGGCGATACTGGGCTACCCCGACGAGATCCTTGGCCGGATGAGCCAGGAGGGCAAGGGACATCTAAGGACATGGCTCGCCCAGATGTACGGCAAGGCCATGCCAGCGAACAACTGGCGCTGGTTCCGCATCCTCGTCAGCGTCACGCTTACACAGCACCTAGATATGCCGCCACAAGAGGTCGAGCACGAGATGGAAGCCGACTTTGCCCTCCTGGACTCGTTCTACTTGGGCCATGGCTGGTCGAGCGACGGCGCATGGGGCGACGAGAGGAGACAAGCCGACTACTACTCTGGCAGCTTCGCCATGCAGTTCGCGCAGCTGCTCTACGTCCGCTTTGGGCCCGACGCCGACAAGGAGAGAAAGAACAAGTACATGCAGTGGGCGTCTGCGTTTGCCCAGGACTACTGGCGCTACTTTGACGCCGACGGGTCTGCCATCCCCTTTGGCCGGAGCATGACCTACCGCTTCGCCATGGGTGCCTTTTGGGCGGCAGCCGCCGCGTCCGGTGCGTGGCCTGCGTCGGGGCTGGCCATGCTCAAGGGCATGCTGCTCCGTCACCTGCGGTGGTGGCGTGGGCAGGAGGACATGTTCAACGTCGACGGCACGCTGAACATTGGCTTTTCCTATCCCAACATGTACCTGAGCGAGGACTACAACTCGCCTCAGTCGGTGTACTGGTGTCTCAAGAGCTTCGTCGTGCTTCTCTTACCGGCAGAGCACGCCTTTTGGCAGGTCGACGAGGCGTCGCATCCGGTGCTCACCTTGAGCCTCAGAAACATGACGCGCACCATCTGGCCAGCGCGTCAGGTCATTGACAGCTGGCCGGGCCATCACTACCTCCTCTCGTCCGGCCAGATGACGACCAAGCCGCACAAGGCCAGGGATGCAAAGTACTGCAAATTTGCGTACTCGTCTACCTTTGGCTTCAGCGTGCCCTGCGGCAGCGATACCCTGGGACAGATCGCGCCCGACAGCACGCTGAGTCTCAGCATCGACGGGGGCGAGTCGTGGAGGGTCCGATGCAGGCCAGACGACGCGAGGCTTCAGTGCGTGTCTGTCGGCGAGGAGTCGGTCGATGCCTTGGTCAGCACGTGGCACCCATGGAGCCGGCTTGACCTCGACGTCGAGACGACTTTGATCCCACTGGGCGCACACTTCCCCGGCTGGCATCTGCGTGTCCATCGACTGATGTGGTCACTGGCTGCCGAGGCGGCGCTGTTGGATGAGGCAATACAGCTCGTGGATGGCGGATTTGCAGTGCCAGCGCTGACCCGGCAAGGCTACCACGTACCTAAAATGCCGGAGCCAGATCTCGAGACCGTGTCCGAAGGGTTCTGTCGAAGCGATCGTGGCGCCCTCGTAAGATCGGCTGCTGGTACATGTGGTATCCGCGACCTCAGCAGTGGATTGTCTGGCGCGGTTCAGGACAAGCGAGCAGAGCCACTGGTGCTCAAGGCCGATCCCAACACCAACATTATGTCCCAGCGGACGTTTATCCCGTGCTTGAAGTATCGCGTCGCCTCCAGGGACGGGTCGAGGGAGGTCTGGCTGGCCACAGGCGTCTTTGCCATCACGACCAAGGTGGTCCCCGACAAGGAGGCTTTTGCCCTGTGGTCGAGGGATGTTTGCGTGTCCTGGGACGAGCACGGTCGACTTCGAGTCGACGGGCAGGAGTAGTAGGACATATATCGAGTGGTCAGAAGATAGCACTGTGATCACTACAAATCGTATTCATCTCGACATGTGCCAGCCAAAGTCTAAGTGGTATCATCATGTATGCAAGTTCGTGAAGCGCTCAAAACAGACCCCCCCTACATGTATCATCACGTCAACGACTCCCTAGGCGAAGGGAGCAGCGACCCAACATCGTGAAGCCGCACCTCGTCCATTTCCACCGTCGGCGTGCCGCGGTCGATCCGTCCCCAGCCCGCTCCCCACATGGGCATCTGCTGGTGTGGTATTGAGGACACGCCCATGCCTTGCATCGGTGTCGCGGGTGGCATGGGGCTCTCCGCGGCCGCCGAGATCCTAGCATCGAGCACAATGTCGGATGTGTCGTTGCTATTCGTGCGCGCCCGTCTCCTGCTCCTCCAGAACGGCGCTCGTCTCCGTCGTATGCTGTCACGTGTCCCACACGTCGTGTTGGTAGTGCCTCGTGAGCGTGTCCCTTTTGCAAATGTGGCCGCGTGAGCCTTTGGATAGGCGAAGCCAGCGGGTTGCCCTCCGGAAAATGGATTCCAAACCCCCCTCGAAGGGGCCAGGTTGATACTGCCATTACAGCCTGCATTATACGACGTGCGAGACTCCCCCGCCAGCTCTTCCAAAGTGAGACCCTTGGTCTCCGGGATCAGTAGCGACACCAAGGTGCCCAGGAGCATGAACAACGCGAACAGCTGCAGCAGACGATCGAGATGCGGAGAGCACGCGTTCCCGATGCAGCCGTCTTGCTTGCCGTGGCCCAGGATGGGGATGGTCATGACCTGCGCGACAACAGCGCCCAGCTTGCCCATGGCCGCGGATATGCCGTGGGCCAGAGCCCGGTATCTCGTGGGGAAGCACTCACCCGAGACGATAAATGTCGTCGTGTTCGGGCCCGCGTTGAAGAGGAACTGCGCAATCACGTACAGTCCTAGAAGCGTCGTCTCGCTCAACGAGTGCAGTCGAAAGCCAATAATGCTGAACAGGATGGTGAGGAGTAGGAACCCTCCAATCTGCAAGGGCTTGCGCCCAAATGTGTCTATCGTGAAGACAGCCGCCCAGTATCCCGGTATGGACCCTGCGCAGGCCAGTATAATCATGCCCACGGCCTGGTTGTGTAGCTTGTCGTACAGATTGGCCCCGTCCCCATAACCAATGGCATGCAGGACGATGCTGTTATTGAGGCCCAGGCCATAGTAGGCCAAATCCAGAAAGAACCACGACATGGAGGTTCCAACGAGGACCCTAAAATTCTTGCCCTCGCTAAAGTAGGTGGCAAAGTCGCGCCACGACGCTTGCGGCGCGTCGAGCGTCGGACCAGCAATAATGTGCTGGCGTGTGTGCGTGGGGAGGGCGCTGACCTCGTCCTTGGGGTGTTTGCTGGCCATGTAGGTCTGGATGTCCCTGTCGGCCTTGTCGACGTCGAGCTGGACGTCAAACGTGTAGCGTGGGGTCTCGGGAATGGTAAGGCGGTAGTAGAGGGCGAGACAGGCCGGGAGGGCGCCCACGCCGACAATGATGCGCCACGAGCGGTCGGCGGCGAGACGGCACTGCGCGTCGCAGGCGGATTCGCTGGGCACGTGGACGTAGGCGTCCTTGAAGGCGGCGGTCATGACGAGGGCGACGACGGCGGCGGCCAGCTGGCCCAGGCCCTGCATGGAGAAGACGGCGCCGACCATGGCGCCTCGCCAGCGGGTGGGCGCAAACTCGGCCGTGATGACGGAGCTCAGGGGGTAGTCGCCGCCGATGCCGATGCCCATGACGACGCGCCAGAAGATCATGATGCCTGCGGAGCCGATGCCTGGGCTGGAGGCGACGAGGGCGCAGCTGAACGTGGCGAAGATGATGATGGCGAGCTCATATCCGTACATCCGTCGACGACCAAAGGCGCTGGAGATTTTTGTCAGTACACTGCATCATACGAGAGAGAGGGAGAGAGAGAAAGGCCACGCACTCTGCCAACCAGCCAAACAGGATCATGCCAATGATGATGCCCGAGCTCGTGGACGCCTTGAGCGCCTGGTTGATGGGCCCCGGGAGGTGCCCTTGATTCCCTCCATAGCCATCGTCGGGGTCGCCTCCGCCCCAAAAGACCAAGCCCAGGAGGGACGTGATGAGGTTGATGGCAAAGATGTCGTACGAGTCGAGGAAGAAGCCGACGCCGGCCACCAGGATGGCGCGCACGTGGTACCAGCCAAAGGGCACCTTGTCAATGTCGGACAGGGCCAGGCGACGGCGCAGGTTGGGATCGGGAATGTGCGAGTAGTCGTTGTAGAAGTTGTGGAAGGCCGTGTTGCCTCCGACGGTGCGGTCCTGCGTCGCTGGGGCCCTGCGCGGCGGCGGCCGGCTCTCCTCGTCGCTGGACATGATGGGCGAGTTGATGAGGGAGGGGCCAGAAACACACGCGAGGTTGTCGCCGCCAATGTGCCTGGGGAAGAGGCGCTTCTATCGCTTCATACGGGCGACAGGACAGGAGAGGACAGAGAGGAGAGTGAGGCGCACAGGGCAGCGTTGAAGTGATGCTCACCACACGTGCAGCGCAGTGCAGACAAATTGTCATCAAACAAATGCCAAGCAGAACGTGATGGAGGGTCGACAGAAGAATGGAAAGCCTCTAGAACAATGGGACGGGCCCGTCGGCGGTTTAGCGGCGGGTCGACGAGCTGGTCGGTCCACGCCTGTGGAGTCATGCGCTGGATACTGGTGAGACAGAGGGTCAGAGTCCAGTCGGGTTCATGGTGCGAGCGACAAGAAGCAGAGTCAAGGGGGGGGGCAGCATTCACCATCCAAGCCCTCAAATGGAAGACGAATGGAAGCCCGGCTGTTGAGCAGCTTGAGCTGGCTTCCTCCTCGATC
The DNA here is from genome assembly GCF_019669845.1 of Emericellopsis atlantica. NCBI lineage: Eukaryota > Fungi > Ascomycota > Sordariomycetes > Hypocreales > Bionectriaceae > Emericellopsis > Emericellopsis atlantica. The sequence continues at coordinate 284,650 of NW_025764728.1, read as the reverse complement.
GGGAATGGCACATGGACAGCACTGGAGCCACTGCGGCGGCTCGGCGCATGGCTTGAGGCTTGACAGGCATTGCCGTCCGCTGGGCCGCTGGGCCGACAAACGCCGTGGAGCGTGCGTCGGCTGCGTCTCGTGATTGGTGGGTGGCCTGGCGGCCCTGGCTGGCAGGCCAGTGACTGCCCTGCTTAGTCAGGCTGCACATTCGGCCCACAGCTGCCTTCAAAGGGCAGCATCTTCGCGCTATCGCGTTCTTCCTCATGTCTTTACTTAGCATCAGCATCTTCTTCAGATAGTGAATGATCATTCTCGCTCTCTTCTGATGTTCATCTTCACATCGGACGCTTGTTTCACGTCGTCGCTCGACGACTAGCGCCCTCTCCGATGGAAGATGAGTGGCTGCAGGATCTGATCAACCATAACGCGATGCTTCCGAACGGAGGGCGGTGCTCAGTCGACTGGCCCCGTTGCCTTCAGGTCGCTTTTGTCTGAGACGCCGGCTTCGGACTGCATGATCTTTTGCATCATTGCTCACGTGCGCGAGGCTCGCCCGGGTGTCTACACGAGCGTGGAAGTCGCAAAGTCTCTTCCCTTCATGACCGGACTGATCCCATTCGCCATTAGCTTACTGCGCCTGGGGTGGCTCGTAGAGGTCATTCCTTACATCCCCTGCCGTCTCGGAATTCATCACGGCGGCCAGCCTCACCATGATGTGCACGCAGCTCCCTGTGCTGCTGGGCATTCCGGACATCAACACGCGATAGGAGCCTTACAGAGTGTTGATCCAGACACTGAAGAACCCCGGCAGCACGCCGCTGGATCCTGAGCAGTGAATCTTGAACGACTGCAGCGGACTAACCTGATCATCAGGCTTTGTGTACGCAGGGCCACCGACCCTGAGCCCGGATTTCATAGGTCTCATCCTCCCGCAGAGTCACGTGTATACCAACATGCCGCCCCGGCCTCTTGAGGCAGGACACAGCCCAAGGGCCTGCCAAAGCTAGAAGCGGTTGCCATAGACTGCTCCACCATCCGCAACATTGACATCACGAAGCGTCCATGGGCTGATGGACGCCAGGAACACCTTGGACCGTTGGGCGAGCCCGTCGATGATCCGTTGGCATTTGGGGCTCGGAGAGTGCTGTCGGGGATCGGGGACCGGCAATCGGGGACCGGGGACCGGGGATACGTACCCACTGCGGCATCGCCGCGACCTTGGTCTGTCGACGGTGGTCCCCGAGCCCGAGGTCGCCGAGCACGGAGCAAGACAACCGGAGAACCCTGACCGGCAGAAGAGCGACACGCAAAAGCACAAAGTACTGGGAAACCTTGTCTTAGGTGAACTTGAGACTATAATGACACGGCACGAGAATAGATACAGCACCAAGCATTGAGACATTGGCAGACAGACGCTTTGTTTGCCCTTGTGTTTCTGTAGACCATCTTCCAGTCCTCACCATGGCGAGTCGGGCACCTGCAAAGGGAGATGCACCATTCGAAGCCCCGACGCCGTCGGCGCAGGGAGTCGCCCGCCCCGGATGTTCATCTGCAGCGACGGATGGATCAGGCGCGGTGCAGCGAGCGTGGCATCCCGCTTGCGGCGCGTCTCGACAAACTCGGCCTCGTGGGTCCCGTCCTTCAGGTGCTTGTTCTCCTCCCTGTGCTGTTTGACAGTCACGAACGGCACGGGCGCCCGTCGTCCGTCTGGCGGGTAGTCGTGTCCCACCCAGACCTTGGTCTCGTCGGGCAGAGCCAGGAGCTTCCGCCCCGAGTTGTAGACCGCTTCCGCGCTTCCTCCTGGGAAGTCAGCACGGGCAGAACCAATGTCCACGTGAAAGATGGAGTCTCCAACAAAGACGTTGCCTGTTTTTTAGAAGAAGAAGAAATTCCACCATCAGCAAGGGCTCTTTTCTGCATACGTAGTACGGGAGCGCCAAAGGGAATCTGGCTTACCGCCAATCTTGTAGCCCATGTGGTCAGGCGTGTGTCCGGGGAGGTGGATGGCACGGACAGTCAGGGAGCCGATGCTGAAGGCCTCGTCGTCCTCCCACATGCGGTCAAACACGTTCTCGTACTCGCTGGCCGCTATGCCGTATCGCTCACCAAACATCTTTTGCGTATTTCGGATGCGACCGCCGATACCGACCAGTGGCTTGTAGTCCTGGTCCTTGGCAAGTGTCGCCTGAATGTATGACGCTGCGGTGATGTGGTCGGCGTGGATGTGAGTTTCTAGGATCATCTCGACCTTGTAGCCCTTGTCGGTCACAATCTTGATCAGCTCGTCTGCTGACTGGGTCGAGATGACGCCTTTGGCGGCGTCGTAGTTCAGGACCGGGTCGATGATGACTGCGCTGGACGAGGTAGGGTCTGCGACCACGTACTGCCACGAACCAGTGACAGGCTCGAAGAGCTCGTGCACCTTGGGCTCCGGCATCATCGTGGGGGCTGTTGCAAGGTTCCGACGCTGGATTGTGCTGTTGTTGCCGAAGCAGTTGTGACACTGAGTTGAGCGTGCTGACTCGATCGCCCTCCTGTCATTAAGCTGGCCAGTAGCTGCCATGGTGGAACCACTTGCCATGCAAGGAGTTCTGGAAACAACTGGCGCAGTGCTGCCTGTGCTGACATGAATTGCTCGCGCAGAGGGAATTGAACATTGTAAACACTTTGTAGAGATGATCTTGCGTGCAGGTGTGGTAGGTCTGGCGCGGAGGAGCAGGGTCCGTGTCATAGTGTCGTGGTTGTGTTTGTAGCAGCTGGGAAGGCTCCGTATGTAGACAATGGCAGATATTAGTTGAGACGAGCAGAGCGGGCCGCAACATGCTAAATACTCGTATTGGCGTTGGAATGTAGAAACTCTGTGGCAGTACACGTCAAGTAGCAGCTGCTTCGGGGAACTGCAGTGGTGTTCGGCATCCAAGCCCCAGACCGTGCTCGACCTCGCCGAAGCAATTCCCGGAAACCCCCGTCCCCGGTCACAATACGTTGGAATGACACCAAAATGATGATATTCGAGCTTTAATTTCCAGAATCAACGAGTAGAGTTTCGAGGCCCTGAACATCACCTCGTGCAAACCAACAAACCCTGCCTGCACTACTTGCCGTCTTTTGCAGCACCCTACGACCACCTCATCACTTGACCCGACATGGCGATGCTCCAGGCTCTTCGGCTAGGCGCCCATACCTGTGTGAAATCAGGCTCCCGAGACCTTGCGACCCTATCCGCATCACACTCTGCCAGCGTGGCATCTCGAAGCCACAAAGTGGCAATAGTTGGCGGCGGCAGCGCTGGCCTAACTATAGGACACCAGTTGCTGCGCACAGGTGCCTTCCGGGCCCAAGACATTGCCATTGTCGATCCAAACGAGTGGCATCACTATCAGCCAGGGTGGACCTTGGTCGGAGGCGGCCTCAAGGACAAACGACAGCTGCGAGCACGGCTCTCGTCTCTTGTGGATCCCAAGATCAGCCTCTATGCGCAAGGCGTCTCGAACTTCACCCCCGAGCAAAACACAATCGACCTCATCAATGGCCATCGAATCACCTACGACCAGCTCGTCGTCTGCCCAGGGATCAAGGTCGACTTCAAAAGCATCAAAGGCCTGGATGAGGCCGTACACGATCCACATTCGCCGGTTTCGTCCATCTACAGCTACGACACATGCGACAAGACGGCCCGCAACATTGCAAGCTTCAAGAAGGGCAAGGCGATATTCACTCATCCCGCTGGGGTTGTCAAGTGTGCCGGCGCCCCTCAGAAGATCATGTGGCTTGCACTGGATGGTTGGCGGCGTGCTGGTCTCTACAACCCGGGTGACCCCTCCAAGTCCGACACTCAGATCACCTTTGCCACCGCGATGCCCGTCATGTTTGGCGTCCCCAAATACAGCCAAAGACTCAACGAGTTGAGGGAGCAACGAGCTGTCGACGGCCTTTTTGAGCACGACCTTGTTGGCATCAACGGGAACACTGCCACTCTAGCCAAGCCAGATGGATCTCTAGTAGAGAAGCATTTCGACCTTCTGCACGCCGTGCCTAAGATGAAGCCATATGATTTCGTCAAAGCTAGCTCACTAGCGAACGAGTCAGGCTTTGTTGATATTGATCAGGCTACTCTGCAGCATAACACCTACGGCAACGTCTGGTCTGCTGGCGATGCCTCGGGGCTGCCGACATCCAAAACGGCGGCAGCAATCACTGCGCAGGCACCCGTTCTTGTTTCGAACCTCCTGAGCTCGCTCGATAAGAGGCCTTTGCAGGCTGTGTACAACGGCTACACGTCGTGCCCGCTCCTGACCGAGTATGGCAAAGTCATGTTAGCAGAGTTCAAGTATGGAGGCACGCCGCACGAGACCTTTGGCACCTTTGTGGACCAAGGAACCCCGAGGAGGGCTTTCTATCACCTGAAGAAGGACTTCTTCCCCTGGGTCTACTACAAATTCATGGTGGAGGGAACGTGGGCAGGCCCGAAGGGCTGGAAGCGATGATTCGTGGGATTTGGCACACTGTGTGCATACTTGCTTTCATGGAATTGCACCGAAAGTTCTACAGAGCGGTATGTTCTTAACTTCTTGAGAGGCTACGGGCAAAGTGGTGGGGTTTATACATGTATCGTCTCGCATACAAGACTAAGGAGCAGGTTGCTCCTGACGATTTAGCAATAACAACAAAGTGACGAGCATTTTCCCCGAAGCCGAAACGATCAGTGCATTCGAGGAACCGATGCCGGTCCGCATATACGCACCAGCGAAACTTCCAGCGACCAAAGCAACGAGAAACCCCAGACGCCGGTCTCTAGGGCGGTTTCTCAAACCCAGCAACTTGGGGTCAATCACGAGATCAACCCACGCTGCGGTAGCCATCGCCGTGGTAATCTCCTGGATCCTAAAGGGCCGCATGGCGGCAACCTGGGCGCCAGACGCAAAAGCAAGCAGGGTCAGCGACCCCATGGCCGAGGGGCCCGTTCCTCGAGCGTGCGTCACGGCTTGGATCGCGGCGGCGCCAAATATCATGAGAGTCTGCGCCAGGTTACTGAGCACCAGCCATGCCCGCCCTCGAGGCCCGACGGCATTGGCGATCTGACCGGTGATGATTGCGCCCGCTATGAACATGCCGAGGCTGAGGCCGACATTGCCGAGGCTGAAGAGGTTTCCGGCGTGGCCTGCGAGGCCTACGGCGAGAACTACCGAGTTGCCCGTCTGGTTGGAGGCGAAGCACTGGAAGTCGGGGTAGCTAATGGCGTCCTGGATGCCGGTGCTGAACGTAAGGAGAAGCAGTTGTATCTCGAGGAGGAAGTCGACCTTGAGTTCTGCCGCAAGATACTGGCGGGCACCGTTCTTCATGGATGCCTTCATTGGCGAAGTAAGTGATGGCACGCGAGCCCCCATCTCGGTCAATGTGAGCAGGGCTAGTTTTGTCAATGCCAATTGCCATCCTACGCTCAGCGGTGTGTAGACTTACAGGCGTGCAGCAAACTACAGGAGACAGACGGCCGTGAACCTTGTATGTTGCGTATAGCGACGGAAAGAGGGTGGACTAGGGGGTCCAACAGTCTATAACGCTTTTTTGCTCTGTTTGGGAAACGGGAAATTCATCAGTCACATCGATAGCTCCCAGTCCCTGGCGATGCATCCGAGGGCAGTCTACATAATTATGGACGGCAACTGATCTTACTTATTAGTTCGGCGACCCGGGGAGTCGGGGACCCGGAAGTCGGGGACCCGCCGGACTCGACAACCCGATGACCCACTTGATTCGGCGAACTGCCTTCGGTCCGAGAAGGACACCACGTAACAGGAGTCGTGGGACTTCGATAGTCAAGTCAAAAAGAGTCTACTGACCCTAATACATAGATTGAATATGTAATTATTCGCTGCAAGTACTATCACCACGCTGTTATGTCCTCCACCTCGGCCTCGCCAAACGTGCTCGACTTTGTGAGCTTGCCCACCGACACCGCCTCGGGCGTCACGCCCTCCTTGCCCATAATGTCCGGCAGCACCTCCTTCAGAAAGCCCAGCACGTACCGGTTGACCTGCTCAAATTGCAGCAGGAACGCGTCGTGGCCCTCGGGGCTCTCGATGCGCTCCAGACGCGCATCCCTCACGTGCTCGGCAATCTCCTGCTGCTCCGCAAACGTGAACAGCCCGTCGCTCTCGATCCCCAGCACCAGCGTCGGCTGCTCAATCTGCGCCAGCGCCTCGCCAATCGTCGCCGCCCGGTTGCGCGACACGTCGTGCGTGTCCAGCTTGCGCGTCATGGCAATGTAGCAGTTGCTGTCGAACCGCTTGACAAACTTGGTCCCCTGGTACCGGAGGTACGACTGCGCCGAGAAGTAGGTCGACGTCGGCATCGTGGCGTCGTCCCCCGTCAGACCTCCGTTGGACGACGCGGGTCCGCGGAACTGGGGGTCTGCCGACACGGTCTGCTCAATGAGCGCCGCGCCCTTGCCAATCGTGCTCTCGCTGTTGGTGCGCGAAATGGACGAGCGCTTCACAATGTGGCCGTCATTGTGGATGTGAAAGTGCGCCTCGCCAGGCGTCGCTGGTCGCCCCCGTCCGCTGATGGTCTGCACCTTGGCTGGGTCTGGGATATTCCGCCCAAAGCGCGACTCGAACGAGTTGCGGCTCCTGTATGTCAACAGCGCCGACATGCGCGCGGCACCCAGCCCAGTCGACGGCGGATCGTCAAAGGCGTAGTAGCCGTCGTCGTACTTGGGGTCCGCGTAGATGCTCTGGCGCTGCGCCTCACCCCAGCTGATGCCCCATGCGCTGTGTCTGCTCGACGTGGCAATGGGCACAATACACCGGATGTAGTCTTTGCCAAAGTACGCCCACTCGAGCACAAACATGCCGCCCAGCGATCCTCCAATGACGGCGGCAACTTGCTTCACGCCGAGATCGTCCAGCAGCATTTTGTGGAGGCTTTTGAAGATTAGCCCGCATGCACACATACAGGTCCTAGCCGTTGATGACTTACTTGACATCGTCGCGGATCGTCGTCAGAGGAAACTCGGGCCCATAGTGTCCATTCTCTGGATTGCCGTCCTTTGCCGTGACCGGACTCGCTGAGCCGTACGGGCTGCCCAGGCTGTTCATGCAGACAATGAAGAAGCGCGTCTCGTCAAAGGCCTGCCCAGGTCCGCCCAGAAGGGGCCCCCACCAGTCGCTGACATCGGCGCTGCCAGTCAACGCATGGCAGATGACCATGGCATTGTCGCCATTGGCGTTGAGCGTGCCTCGTACGGTGTACGCGACTGGCACGTTCTTCAACACAATGCCCGACTCGAGCGTGAACTCGGGTATGATGGCAAACTGCTGCTCCGGAATGAGCGCAGCAAACGGGTTCTCAGGCTGCTTGTGCGTTCTTTCTTCCTGGTATTCAGTCACCGTGCTTGGGGCATATCCAGGCAGCCGATGTCGGCAGCCAATGACTTTGGGGTTTTGGGGGGCGTACTGACCGTAACGATGCGTAGATGTCCCTTGCGAGACGTCTGCGGGGGGTTGTGACTGTGAAGACATGGTGGACGGATGTCTTGGGAGAAAGGCTGATAAGCGTCGAATGTGAGTAAGGCCTCAGCGAGGCAGTTGGATGCAGGAAGAGGCCACTGCGTGATGAGTGCCTCCAAGAACAGTGTCTCTTCAAATATGACCGAAATAACGGTGTCTCAAAATATCCAATTGATTAGATTCGAGGGGAGCTCGACGTTTGGAATATCCGAATGGTCCAGGTATCAAATACCACAGGCGTGAAAATGTCTCCTCCACGTTCATGTCGATGTCGTGATCGTGGAAGCAGCGGATTTCGGAGGACCCAGTGACTCAGCGCCCAATCAGAAATCGCCTCTGCAGCCACAGGGACCGCCTGCTCTCGCACGTCAAGCCACAGGGCCAAGTGAGGCGAGGATCAGAGTGTGGACATGGACGATGATGTGAATCATCAACAATCTGAAAGTCTGGTGTGTGTGACTGTCCCAAAAGGTGTGTTCGGTGAGCCTTAAGCTATTATTTGCCAGATGCAGACACAATTAATGCAAGATTTGCTGTCGCTGGCTGGCTGCCTTAATTCGCAGACAAACAGGCACACCGCCAGGCCTTACGTAATCGGTCCCCAACGTGAATTCGCGACGCTCGTTCGTCGCCTGTCAATTTTGCCTGACAGACAGACAAGCGGACGATTGGAGTTCATCGCATGCTCGCTCCAGTTTCCCGCACAGCGACGCGACCATCGCCCATTCTTCCTCTCTCCGCCTCTGCAGTGTCGAGAGCGACTGCTGAATCGCGTCAGCGTTGACTTTGCTCGAGCGCCCTTGCGAAGTCCTCCATTCACATCGAGCCGCGCTGGCCTGAGCTTTTCTCTTTGTCTCCAATCACGAGCTCTCGTACACAGCTCTACCGCTCCCTTCACGACTACGTGCAATCAACGCCAGCGCAAGGAAGAACCTACAAAGCGTTCTGGACGGCTCCAATCCTGTGCTCCATCTACTACAGCTCAAGAGCAGCTGCGACTCTGATTCGAGAAGCCCGCCCACGATGTTTGTCGCAACCCGCTCTGTTCGACCGTTTGAGGACCCGCTGCTGATCACCACTTCAGCTTCCCGTGCACAGAAAAACAGCCTTCAAATGATACACGCACCATAATTGCCATTAGCGACTCTTCCTGAGCCATGCCTCAGAAGCGCAAGCGCCCCGAACCCGCTCCCCCGGAGGGTGGGCGACCCTCGCCGCACCGCCCAGGTGACACGTCCCTTGCTCAGCATGATCGGGACGCTGGCAACCGGGGTCGCGGTCGCGGGGGAGGCCACAGGAACAACAGCTTCCATCGTCGAGACTCTTCGGCTAGTCAGAGCGGTAGGAACCAGACGCAGCCAAGCCCGTCGCCTTCACGCAGAGAATCGAACGCGCACAACGGTGGCCCCCCTACGACGCCAGCTACGACACAAGCACCTCCCAAATCTTTCACGACGCCCACGACGACCACAATGCAGCCACCCACGCCAGCATCCACGAACCCTGCCCTTTTCGACCGCCGATACGAACACCTCACAGACGAAAAGCTCAAGAGCTGGACCGACGGCTCACGAAATCAGATTGTCAGCCACGGCTGCCAGTCTCGAGACGACCAGGACACAGCAGAGCTCTCGGTGCTTTTCCAGGAATTCATATACTCGGTCATGGAGGGGCGCATGCCGCCGACAGAGGCTGGGCGCTGTGTCAGGGAGATGTTGGGTGAGGCCAACCCGTCTAAGGAACCCGTGTTCTCACCACATAATCTTCTTCTCGACCTGCTTCAGCTCATCCTCGATGTCGGCGCGGGCAGGTTCGTGCCCACCCTTGGTGTCTTTCTCGAGGAAACGGGCATCTCGGTCGACTTGGCGCGGCGCGTGCTGGAAGGAACCGTCCTCTCGCAACTAGGTCTTGTGCGGAATCAATTCGATAGGACGGGCGTCAAGCATGCGACCAACTATCTCTACCGCCAGGCCAACTACAACCTGCTTCGCGAGGAGTCGGAAGGCTACGCCAAGCTCATCACAGAGTTGCACATGACGAGCGACAACTTCAGCACGGACGTGCCCAAGGAGACCTTTGAGCGCATCAAGGCCCTCGTGGGCACATTTGACATTGACGTGGGCCGCACACTGGATGTGACCTTGGACGTGTTTGCCGTTATGCTCGTCAAGCAGTTCAAGTTCTTCGTCAGGCTCCTGCACGACAGCTCCTGGTGGCCCAAGGGGGGTCTCGTCGAAGGGAACGACGCTTTCATCGGCGGCCTGCCTACGTGGGCCACACCTGGCTACCCAGCGTGGTTCACCTCGGATGAGGACGAGGCAGACAACAGCGCCAAGCGCCTGCTTCGGGATGTCAGCTTCTGGGACAGAGCGCGCGAGGTGCGAACCGAGGCCTTTTTCGAAATCGGCGGCCGACGTGTTTCTCAACCAGACAGCGATGCCTGGCAAAGCAAGGATGGCGATGATGCCGTCGTCGCTGCGCGGAAAGCATGGGTCGAGATCACAAAGACAATCCCGCCCCATGGCAACTACGTCGCCGCCAACCTTCTCGGATTCAAGCTGCTCTTCTACTACTCGCCAAACCGCAACCCTACCGACGTACTGCCTGCCAACCTACTCTACCTTGCCGCGCTCCTCATCAAGATTGGATTCGTTTCGTTCCCCGATCTCTACCCCCACCTATCACCACCTGACGAAGGCATGGAGAAGGTTCGAGAGGCCAAGATGAAGGAGGTGGAGGAGGCCGAGCGCAAGGCGCGCGGAGGCTCTATGAATGCCTTGCTGATGGCTGGTGCGCTGACCAACGACGAGGACGAGAATCCACATGCCCCCCCTCGCCGGCTGCCAGCAGGCAAAAATGAGCCCGACAAGACGCAGACGACGAAGAAGGAGCCTGAGGAGGCGAAAAAGGACGAACCTCACGAGCAAAAGGTGTCTCTGCTCATCCAACTCCTCACCATCGGCGCACTGCCAGAAGCCACTTTTATCCTTGGTCGTTTCCCCTGGATACCCGAAGCATATCCAGACGTGCTCGATGGCATCCATCGTATTTTGCATGTCTGTGTGAGCAAGGTCTTTGAAGAGTCAAAGCCCAAACTCTCGACGTCGGCCACATGTCCCGTCAAGAATATGCCAGACTACGACCAAACAGGCGTGCCCAAGGGGAGCGTCAAGGTCAGCCCGATGACCATCAAGAAGACCCTCAAGTGGCCGACGCCGGACAAGAACGACCATGGCGACAACCAGGATTACCACTACTACTGGGATGAATGGACCGACAACATACCCGTTTGCCAAACCGTCGACGACATCTTCACGCTCTGCGAGTCCTTCCTCAACTTCTCCGGCGTCAACATTGGCAAGGACGCTGCCCTTCTCGGCAAGCTGGCCACAATTGGCGCCAAGAGTTTGCATGTTGACCCCTCGGAGTCGAACAAGACACGATGGAGGGAACTCTTGAAACGCCTCCTCCTACCAGCGCTCAGCCACACCCACGCGAACGCCTCGGTGGTGGATGCTATCTGGACCCTCTTGAAGCGTTTCGACACCACCACTCGCTACGCCCTGTACGCCGAGTGGTTTGAAGGCCAGACCTCCCGCTTGCCCAGCATGAAGACAGCCTTTGAGCGCGCCAGGGCGGAGACGCGAGCTACCATGAAGCGTGTCTCGCTGACCAACCTGAGCGAGATGGCCAAGCGCCTGGCCAAAACCTCCTACTCCTCACCCGGCGTCGTCTTCACCGTCGCCTTTGGCCAGTTGGAGTCGTACCCGAATCTGATCGAGGCGTTTGTTGAGTGCGCCAAGTACTTTACGGACCTGTCGTACGACGTACTGATCTGGTCTCTGTTGAGCTCCCTCGGCAAGCCCCGCAGCCGCACACAGGCCGAGCACGCCCTGACTACCAGCAAGTGGCTCTCGGCCTTGTCGCGCTTCGTCGGCAAGGTATACCGCCGCTATTCGAACCTCACACCCGTGCCAGTGCTCAGCTACGTCGATGAGCAGCTGTCGCTTGGTAATTCGACAGACCTGGTCATTCTGAAGGAGTTCCTCTCCTCCATGGGCGGCATTGTCGACGCGTCCGACTTCTCGTACGACCAGATCCTCGGCATGGCGGGTGGCGAGTACCTCCGCAAGCAAACCCTCGTCAAGTCGGGCGACCTGCGCTACGACAACGCCCGGAGCTCCAAGCGCCTGATCCAGGCCTTGACGGAGACCGAACTAGCATCCCAAATCCTCACCAACCTCGCGCAGTTCAGACAAGCGCGTCCGTTCCAGATCGATGAGGACGAGGCGCATATCAAGTATCTGTCGACGATTGTGGACGACTCGCACAAGATTCTGTACCAGTACGTCGACTTCCTCTGGAGCAACGTTGATCCAGCCACCTTTGACAAACTTGTCCCTTCGATACTGGACCTCATGAGGACGTTTGGACTGGACGCCAGTTTGGCGTTCCACATTGGAAGGAGCAGCCTCTCGCACCGAATGTTCCCTTGGAAGTCAAAGGAGACACAGGAGAAGGAGGACGCCGCAAAAGACCAGGATGGGGACGCGAAGATGGTCGAGGCAGGATCTGCGAAAGAGGCGGGCCAGGAGACGACGGCGACAGAGGTTCAAAAGACCGACGAGCCGTCCCTCGATGGCGCTGTTCTCACCCCCATCGCTGAGTCCATCAGGGACATTTTGCCTGCTGACGTCTGGGAGAAGATCACGCCCGACCTCTTCGTCACGTTCTGGGCACTCCAGTTGGGTGATCTGTACTGCCCGGACCACATCTACCGCCAAGAGGCCAAGCACGTCGAGCAGACCGAGAAGGCTCTGGCCCAAGATCGAACGGACATGACAAATCGCCGTGTGATGGACCGCAGGCTTGCCAAGAGAAAGGAACTTATGAATTTCCAGATTGGCTTGCACGAGGAACGTCAGGAGCACGCGTTGCGTCAGGGTCGGTGGAAGTTCTACCTCTCCAAGCACTTTCAGTCGGCGTTTCCTGACCCCAAGCCAAGCCCAGAGGCGATTGCGGACGAGCTGCTCGAAAGCTGCTTTCTACCCCGTGTGGTTGTCTCCCCGGCCGATGCTGAGTATACCTATCGTTTCATCAGGATGATGCACGAGTGCAACGCGCCTGGCTTCAAGCTCATGACGCTCTACGACCGGCTTTTCAATGCAAATCGTCTCCGCGCCCTGATCTTCGCCACATCTGTCCGGGAAGCCGAGAATGTCGGACGCTTCCTCTCGCTCATCCTGGAGAATCTATCGCTGTGGCACAAGAATGCCCCTCTGCCAACCGAGAAGGCCAGCAAGGATCACCCAAAGCTTGGCGTCTACGAGCGGGAAGCCAAGGGGCCGGCGGAGCAGCCCAAGCTTGGCTTCGCACTGACAGTCGACGAGAATGGCAAGCCCAGCACGTTTGTCGAGCACGCACAGTTCCAGGACATGCTCTTCAAGTGGCACAGGAATCTCAACACGGCTCTCAAGAGCTGCCTGGGCGGCATGGAGTGGATGCACATCCGCAACGCACTGACTGTGCTCAACCGCGTCATTGACTTCTTCCCTGCCATTGACTTCCAGGCCAAGCAGTTTATGAAGCAGCTCGAGACCATCCACGAGAGGGAGGGTGCCTCGTCCAAGTCATCCGGCGACGAGGAGGCAGCCCACCGGGTGGACTTGTCTGTGGCCGCCCAAGGTACATTGTCTGAACTCATGCGGCGGAAACCCAAGTGGATGATGGTTCAGGCCTTCCGCCCTAATTCGGTACGTACATCTCCGACGCAGTCCACGGATCGCTCGATTAACACAGACCAGGTGGGAGGCGGCCAAAGGTCCGAAGACAAGGGTAGCTTGAACGCGGCAGCAGCCGAATTCAAGCCAACAAGCGCCGACACCAGGAGGACTGGCGGCGGCAACGAAGCGGAAGATGGCGAGGTGGCTGATGCCGCGAAGACAAGAGGCGCAGACAGCTCGACTCAACCATCCAAGTCCAACACCGACTCGCTCCCGTCAAAGCCCTCGCCTGCCCATGGGCGAGATACACCAAAGAGAGACGTTGCCTCGTCCAATACCTCACGCTCTTCGACATCCAGGAACGATAATAACAGACCTGGGAACCTGCCGAATCGCCCCATTCACCATCTGCCCACCCGACCCGATGTCCCGATACCCGCTCACCCCAACAGCAGTGATCGATTCGCTCACGCACCTGCTCGTCCAGGCGACCGACGTGACCCTAGGGAGACTAGAGAGCCTCGGGATGCTCGAGGTGGCCGCGAAGGGCTTGACGCGCGCAGCTCCCCACGTGAAGGACTTCCTGCTCGGGACCCTCGTTCAGATTCGCGAGGGCCTCGTGACGTACGCGACACTCGCGAACACCGCCACGATCCGCGTGACAACTGGCGTCAGGAGAAGGACTGGGCGGAGCATAACATGAGCCAGCCACCGGATCGACGTGGCCTCGACCCCCGCGAATCTCATCATGGGCCACGACCCGTTCCCGGCCAGGAGCGCGATCGACCTCTACGTGAAGGCCGTGGTGGTGGCAGGGTGAGTGAGTTGCCTCCTGAGCGACCACCGTCCGCTCATCAATTGCCAACACCTCAAAATCCCGACTTGCCCATCAACCCTGAGCGTGCGGCACTGCTGCGTCACGATGCGCCCGGCTCTGCTCCCGGACCTCGCGGTGTCAGTGACTCGGAAAAGCCGAGTCGTGGACGCCGTCCCGGGCCGGCAGAGACACCAGAGCACATCAACCCCGACCGCGCAGCCCTGTTGGGCGGCCCAGCTGCTGATGCCAGTGGTACACCATCCCGGCCTGCCCGAGATGACGTGAGAGACAGAGGTGGAAGGACGCACTCCCCACGACGGGGCGGCCCTGGCCAGCTCGATCAACCGTATGATAGGCGTCCGCCTGCTCGTGGCGGCCGAGAGCGATCCCCCGGTCCTCGAGATCGACCTTTTCCCAGTGGACCGGACACTATGCGTCAGAACTTTGACCCTCGCGCCCACGAAGACTCCAACTACGGGCGACTCAACCCCGTCCAGTCGACCCCAGACATTCCCTCCGGCCCTAGGAGTCGCGGACGTGGTGCTAGGGGCGGACATCTTGGTCCTCAGGGTCACGGACACGCACCCCCTCTGCCTTCTCCCAGCGCGCCTGGAGCTGACCAGCGCTATGGGGCCCATTCCTCGTCTGGAGCCCTACCGCCGCGACCGCATTCACAGCAGGACAGCGCGCAACAAGCGCCAGAGCGACAGCCGCCTACGGGGCCTGCATCCGGACGCACGCATTCTCATGGGCCTGGTGGACACGGTGGTGGGCGACGCAACGACGGACCTCCTCCCCCTGGTCCGCCCAATCAGCCGCCTATGGGACCCGGGGGCGGTCACTCGCATCACAATGACCGATCAAGGAACATGAACGACGCTCCGTCCGGCGGTGGGGTCCATCCTGAACGTCTGGCCCAGCTTGGCAACTCCGGACGAGGAGCACCGGCCTCACCGTCAGCTGGACCTGGCCCTACACCGCAAGGCCCGACTGCAGATGCCCCAGATCGCCCCAGGAGTGACCCTCGTGCCAATGCGCACGCTGCAGCTGCCGCTGCTGCTGCCGACAACTCTTCGAGGGATCGACCACCGAACAACAACAATGCCAGACAAGGCACGAGGCAGCTCGCTGGCATCAACAACGTACTGCAGGCCAACAGCCCCAGCGTCGGCGGTGGTGTTGGAGGCGGCAACGCAGGCAACGGCCCTCGTCGAGGCCAGCCACGCACCATGCTGGCCAACTCGGATGTGCAGGTCCTCACGGGAGGCTCGCCCGTCACGACGCCAGGTCACGAGCGTGCCGACCCTATGCTGGGAAGCAAACCCCCCAACGGCGGCTTCGATGAAGGCAGCGGCAGCGGCAGCCACGACAGCCGCGACCGTCGCGACAACCGGGACAGGGACAGGTCCGACAGATCCTACCGATCCCGCCGCAGCAGCCGGGACCGCGAGCGAGAGCGCAGCCCCGCGCGTGACAAGGAGCATAAGGACCACCGAGAATACCGCGAGAGGGAAGGCAGACGATCCGGCGCCGGTGGCGGCAGCGAGTCTCGCGACTCGTCGTCTCGTCGACAAAACGGAGCCAGTGGCGGCGGCAGCCTACTCAAGGACGGCATGCTCCCGCCATCATCGTCTTCTGGCTCAGGGCGCTACCGCAACGACGACGGCAGCCGCAGCCGAGGCGGTGACGATCGTCGCCGACGGAGGACAGACGATGGCTCGGGACTGCCACCGCCACCACAAATACCACCCCCCCAAGGCCCTCCCGGTGGAGGCGGTGACCATAGTCGCGAGAAACGACAACGGCGTTAGGGCACGCAATTGTCCGCTATGGAAGAGTTGAACGCTACAACAAACACGACCGGGCGGAAATTGCACCAACAACCACGATGGCCCGAGACGAGGATGGGGAATGAGCGTTTCTGACGGCGGCAGCAGTGCGTGCCACCCATACTCACTACGTGTACTATCAATGTGCGAGGATGAAACGCGAGAGATCAGAGGAGACAGCAGAGAGTCCGATGCAATGTGGAGGGGGCGTTTTCTACTCCCGTATTTCTTTCCTTTTTCTCTTCTTTTTTTTTTTGCGGACATGTACAGCATGAGAATGGCGTTAGGGTAGGAAGGCGAGGAGATGCGAATGATAATGTACGTTGACCACTCTTGTAACTCTGACAACTCTTGCATGTGTGCCGCGGTGACAAGTTCAATCATCTTAAAATGCAATTCATATTGGGCGCCTCGTGCCATGGTGCTGTGTATATACCGTACGCTCAAACCAGGATCGTCAACCATATATGTACAAGAATCCGCCCGTCCCATCTTCTCTCCATGCCGTAGCGAACTGTATTATATCTCCTGCTGTATCATTGCTGCTGCTGCTACTGCTTGATCTCTGCCGCGCCTAGCGATGGTGATGAATGACGCACTCGGGGACTCGAAAAGATGGAGTGATATGTGCAAGTGTGGCGCAGATACTTTTCTCCTACTTCTCACGCGCCGAGGCCGCGCATGGGCACGGCTTGACGTGCAATGTAATATGAGCGGTAATGTGATGAGTGTGTGTGTGGGTGTGTGTGTGTAGCCGGAAGATGCAAACGCCATCGTGGTATCTCGAAAATGCAAAGAGTATCCCAACCACTGGAAACCCGACTCCCAGTGTAGACAGCATGAAAGTTCGTGCGCGTCGTCATTTGTCTGATGTTCCAAGACGACCCCGAAGAATATTGGCCCGGAAAAGAAATCTGTCACGGCGTGTGAGACCATCAACCATTGTTATCGGGATCCGGGTTTGTCGCCCGGAGGACCTTGGGCGATTGGATCCGTCTCGAATAGTCGTGGTCGTCGCGCAGCGTGTTGATGCTCTCGTGACTGCCGTTGCGCATGTACAGCCCTTGCTTAAAGGGATCCATGCGAGGATCGATAGCTAGCATGCTGTTCCGGTTGCTGGTGGAAGTAGGCGAGTTGCTGCCGGCGCCTGAGAGTGCGCCAGCGCCCTTGCTCATCTCAGGGTGCGAGGAGCCCACCCGATCCGACGAGTTGCCACGCACACTCGGGTCCTCGGTGTAATCACTCTGCTGATTCCTCTTGCGGCGCTTGAAGAACCAGAACAGAATGGCTCCCGCTGCAATGAGAACGGCAGCAATGACACCGACCACAATGCCAACGACGGCGCCCGTGCCAAGACCACCGCCGTCATTCTTGCTTTGTGACCCGGCCGAGTCATTGGCGCTTTCCCCGCTGTTGCCGCCGCCACTGGTTATTGTAGGGATGACAGTGACCGTCCTCACTTCGCCGTCGGTAGTCACGGTCTGGGTCATTGTCGTTGACTGCGGGACATCCGTGTCCGTCTCAGTCGTCGTTGTTGATTCGGCTTTCGACTTGGTCTGGGCAAAGATATGTCAGTAAAGGCACTCGCAAATTGGACAACATCACAGTCCATCACAGATGCATCGTCAAGGCAAATTGGCCATACAGTTGTGGTGGTGGTTGATTCTTCCTCGGTTGACGTGGCCGTGGTCGTAGTGCTCGGCTCTTGCGATGTCGACTCCTCCTGGGTTTTCTCTGTCGATGTGGGTTCCTCAGACTGCACATGGGGCTTTAGCTACACTGGCTGTCCGACGCAACAAGAACGGCAATTGGGATGAGGGCAAGCACTTGCTTCGTCGTCGGTTCGAGGGCAGAGCGCATAGAATGAGGACCGCATTCGGTAAATCAGTGTTGTCAACCAGGCAGTAGTAGGGTCGTCATGGCGGAATCGTGACCAGCAGAATCATGTCAAAGCAGGGCAAGAATCAGCAAGACTTACTGTTGTTGTTGTTGTTGTCGACGTCGACTCCGTAGGCCCACGTGTCCCCTCTGGGAGCTTGCCGTTGAGTATGACATAGCCATACAGACCACGCCCACCACAGTTCTCGGCGGGATATGCTGGACAGGGCAGGTTGCACTTTGACAGGTTCACTTGGCTGTCTTCTGACGGGGCGAAATCGGAACACCAGCAGGAATTTTGCTGGGTGATAGCAAAGGCGTAATTTTCTTTGCAGTGATCGAAGCAAAGACCGTTCGTTTGGTAATCATCGCGGACTGGGAAGAGTCAGTGTCCCAACTCGAGACTATCATGAGTGTGACCTACATTCATCCGTGGTTCCCGAGTTGAACGAGGCGCAGAGATCGAGTGGCACAGAGGCGCTCACGAGCGCCGGAGTTGCTGCGAGGAAAAGCAGAACCCCGAGGCCTGCTCTCCTCGATATCGGCGAGGCCATGTTGATGTGATGGAAGGTGTGTCCAAGAAGATGCGCTTAGATACAAGCCAGGGTAGCACAGCGGGCCTGTTTCAAGCTCATATCAGGGTGGTTGAACCTTATGCCGATAGTTGTGTCGCGTGAGAGGGCTGTCGATGTGGGATGAGTCCGAGGTGTGGCCAGGGGGAGGGCAAGTCCAGTTCGATAGGTAGCCACCTTGAATCTGTTAGCCCCTCGCGATGTGCCGACGCGAGCGGTTTCTGGGGACTCCTCCGCGACCGTTGCCGACAATGGTGGAAACCCAAACCTGGTAAATCGTGGACGATGATCAACGACCAGGACCCGGAAACAGTATGCAACGAAGCACTGAATCTGGGGCAAAGGGCGGATACCACGGCTGCGTGGGAATGTGTGCGAGGCCAGGGACGTTGCCTGGGGGGATCGATTATTCCCGTGTTGTCGGCCGGTTTCGATTGAAAATAAGCAGGAGCCGGGCGGGAGGGGAAGACTCGAAGACGAGGTCTGACTGGAATGTGGTGGCGTGTTGATGGCTCTGAAAACGTCCTCGGGGGCTTTGTTGGGACGGCAGACTGGCTTCCTGCAGATCGAGAAGGTGCGAAAAGTACAGAACAGAAAGAGAAGAAAAAAGGAGCGTTGCCAAGCCAGGTCCTCCAAGAAAGGAAAATAGAACAGCAGCCGGCGTCGAGGATCGCTGGTCGATTGAGGCTATCGAGAGGTGAAGGAAGAGAGGAGGCCAAGTTGACGAGGGCGGTTTGGATTGGGGCTGGGGCTGGGACTGGACGACATGGAGCCGCCTGGCAGAGACAGACAGAGAGCGTCCAGTATCGCTGGACTGGAGGGCCCCGTACGCATACAGGGCCTGGGCGATCGCTTGCTCCTTCCGGTTGTTGATGTTACAGACGCTGCCCAGGCGGAAGAGAAACGTGCCGGCCAGGAGTTATAGAGTGCCTCGAGGGTACTTCGAAGCCCACTGGACATAGTGCGCAGTGCAAAGTACTATCAAGCTCTGCGCTAACTGCCACTTGCGGGTTTGATCAGAAATGGATGCATCACCATCTGGTGAGCTGCACGGCCCGAGTAACTGAGTGGAGCCGCGGACAGCAGACCACTGCACAGCGCTGACTGGAGCTGCGCAGCACCTGGAGTTTGCACCAAAAGCTCCGTAGCTTGGGCGCTTGTCACCACTGGCGCCTCGGCGGCCCGCAGTACGAAGCAGAATACGAGGTCAACAATTCCCAGCATCCGTACACAAGACGCGAGACTCGACTCGATCGCGTGTGCAGGATCATTGGCCCTTTGTTGACTTTTTGGTACGTAGACAACTTTTATATAAACAGTGTTCATGGCACGCTCGCGGCGATGTTATGGGAAACAAATTGGTGGGTGTTACGGGGTTTCGAGTGTGGCTTGCACTGGCTCCATGTCCTCCCTCGGAACGAAATGAAGCTCATCTGTCGGCCCCAGCAGAGTGAAATCATTCCAGCACCCACGACTCGCTCTCGACGTCCACAGGCGGGAGGATCGGTGCTCGATATGTTTCGAGTTGATGGACTCTTGTCTATCAATTGCGGCTACTACGTACGTACGAACTCCTCCTACCTAACTAATACTGCATCTATCGTGCCACGTTTTGCGACTGTGCAATGCGACAACATCACATGTGAAGTTTGGGACGCATTTTCTGCTGGTGCCGACATGAGATCTGATCGAATTCCTCACAACCAATATTACGGCTGTCTCGGACACCCAAAAGATTCTGCAGTGTGTCCCGATTATGAACAGTGGATGGCAATTGCAGTTTAGTATAGTGCTAGCCCCCGCAGCCACACTCTGTCACTTTCTTTCATCGCCCTGACTCCTGAGACACGCATGCCCACGAGATCACCACGCGACTGGAGGCGCCATCTTCGCTGATGCTGTACGTACGTAGTGTGAGTTCATTTAGTGAACTGCTTCGAAATACGGCGTATGCCGCGTTGCGTATTCCCGGTGGTCAACTGATGTGATTATCAGGCTTGTCCGCTTGCTCCTCACAGGCTGTGTTTGATTTATCCTGACCCTAACCACCCTCGTATCATTTCGCTGAGCTGCGGCGCGTGCGAGATGCCAATGCGACTGGAGTGTCCCCCACCACGACGTCAACGACCTGAAAGATTTTTTACTGCCGAGACTTCTTAGCAAGGCAAAAGGGTGAAAGCGAGGGGGCATCCCCACCATCCTCCCCGAGTCCTTACTGTCTTTTACGATTTATTAGACTAGATGCTCGGCCAGCCATCGTCAGAGGAAGGTCGGTGGGCTTGCGCCTTCGTGCGCTAGCATCGACACTAGTAGAACGCGAGAATACAGCGATCCTCATTGACTCTGAAGCTCCAAAACAACGCCAGGCCAGACGATATGGAGGTTGCTGAGCACACTTATTACAGTGGCATCGGGCAAAAAGCTCACGAGGAACACACCACGCAGCGGGTGAAATGGTACGAGGAGGCGGTTCGTGACGATCAGCAATAGGCTCAACTCGTATTTCCCGCTGAGCGTGCAACCCTCTCGCTAGGAAGGCTGCCGCCCTGCATTTACGTATTTGAACCTTTTTTTTGTTTTGAGTTTTGCCTGGACGCAAAGCCCCCTCATGCGTTTATTGCATGGAAGTTCGTCCTCGAAACCGACCATGCGATGTGGTAGTCACTGGTCAGGGTGCTCTCTACTTCTCCGCCGATGCACATGCCTGCAGACGACGCGGGGTGTTGAATGATTGTTTTAATCATTGTGCTCAGCCCCGCGTTGCCTAGTGAGATGGACAATCATACGATGCATGCACTTGGGGAAGTTTGGGAACTTTTTTCGGTGTTCGACGGACTAAGAGGCATCTCCACCTCTTGGCCAACCCAAAGCTCTACGCCCACACGGACGCCAGAACTGTGCAGATTATGCTATCGCTCAACGGCGTCTAGATTGCGCCTCGTGATAAGGTTCAATGGTTGAGTTTGGCTGCCAGCCTCGGTTCCGTGGACAAGCTGCTGCGTTGGCTTCGCTGGAGGTCTCTCTACCGGGTAGGCGAGTGATCAGGTGCTTTAGTGAAGACAAGTTACCTCACATGGTTCGCTCATTTGCAACATTGATGAATACGGAGTTCTTTTCAGTCCTTGCGTGCTTCGATATGCAGTGCTCCTGGCTCCTTTGGCATCGCCTAATTTGCTGTGGTTTCAATTGAACCTGTGTGGGATGTACATGTCCTTTTCTTTGCACTTTTGAATGTGTACCTGCTTTTGAGAGGCTTGTTGAGTGTGTCCAGCCTGCACAAACACCCAACGCTCACCATCGTTGTCTCCCCAAGATAAATAGCAAAACCAGCTTTCATCAATAAACAGAGAATACCTACTCACACGAAGCACCAAGAGGCGATGATATCCTATCACCGGCAGCGATAGGGTACACCAGCTGTGACACCATTAAGAGGCTTAGGGTAACCAGGATGCCCTACCAATCACAGGCTGCAATAGCAACACGGAGCCGGCCGCGCAGCTGTGACGTCGTCAAGCTGGACCCTGAAGCACAACCATGGGACCATGACCACTGCATCAAACCGCGAGCTTCCACCTTGAGCATTCCATTTCCAGGAGAATCGTGCTCCCAATGTGATCGCAGTATTTGTCTTGTTGCCCCCCGCCACATATATCCATCATGGGTCTTCCCGAGAAGCTCCCCAGCCTCCCGCGCCCGGCAATCCTCCGACCTCGCCGGCTGCCGTCCTTCATCCTCACAGCCACGGCGTTCTGCATGGTGCTCTTCTACACCCTCCTCTCCCTCGCGCCCTGCATGATCCCCTCAGGCACCTGCTACCGCGGCTATGCCAGCAGCTGGTCTTTCGATGCCTCGAGCGTCCAGCACGCGGACTGGATGGCCTCCATCCCGGATGAGACGCCCATTACGAGCCTCAGCATCCCCGGCACGCACGACACCATGACCTACAACATGACGGACAATATCAAGCTGCAGTGCCAAAACGCAAACTTGACGACCCAGCTGGAGAGCGGCCTGCGCTACTTTGACATCCGCGCGCGGCTCGAGGACAACAAGCTGAGGATATACCACGCCAATGGCTTCACGGGGTTCGAGTACGACGAGGTCCTGCTGGCCATGTTTGACTTTCTGGACGCACACCCCAGCGAGGCCATTGTCATGCGGCTCAAGGAGGAGGGAAAACCAATCGGCAAGGCCAACACGCGGTCGTTTGAGGAGACGTTCAACTACTACCTCGACTCGTCCCCCGAGACGGCCGAGGGCGCGCAGTCGCACCTCTACCTCTACGACCGCATCCGCCCGATCCCGACGCTGGGCGAGCTGCGCTCCCGCATCTTCCTGCTCCAGAACTTCCAAACGGAAAACGCCAAGCCGTACGGCCTCGCCTGGGAGGGCGACCAGATGGTGCTGGAGGACTACTGGATCATCCCCGACATCTACCACCTGTCGGACAAGTGGACGGCGATCCGCGACGCACTCATGGACGCCGCCACCGCGCCGCTCGACAACAAGAAGCTCCACCTCGCGCACGTCTCTGCCTCGGTGGGCGTGCTGCCTATCGAGGCCGCCGCCGGGCCCATGAATAGGACCGTCGTTGGTATGAACGACATGACGGGCCAGTGGCTGCGCGACTTTGAAAAGGTCGAGGGCGTCTCGAGAACGGGCATTGTGATCCTCGACTTTCCCGGGCGGCGCCTCGTCGAGGCCATACTGGCCTGGAACAAACGGCTGATGGTTTAGACGGACATACACAGGGGCATACAATATCTGATTTGGCTACAAGACGTGATAGATACCCATTGCGTACCTATAGTACATACATACACGCATAAAAATATACCTATATATATATCTGTCGTACCCGAGACAATTAGACAGAACCACCAAACTCCATGCTACCCGTGCCCAAGTGTGTTATCCCCCCAAATCATCCAGCCCTTATCCTTCTACATACGCATCCTTGGCCAAGCCCAGGCTCTTGGCCGATTCAATGCTCTGCACCATCCTCAGCACCTTGGACGCAGGCTTGGGCCTCTCCATCGTCATCGTCTCCGCCGTCTCAATGACCGCGCTATGCCGCCGTGAGCTACTGTCCCCATCGTCCGTCAAACTCAGACTGCTTTTCCCGCCGGCACTCCTCGCATCGATGGGCATCAGATAGTCCTTCTCACGCACACCCAGATCACCACCATCATGGTGATCGTCCACAAAGACATCACCGTCACTCAGCGTCACCCGCTTGATCTTGTCGTCCTCCTCCCCTCTCGTGGTCGTAATGGCAGGCATCGGGGGCGGAGGCGACGGTGGTTGGTGCGGCGGTATGACACTCACCACGCTCCTCTCGCTGATCCCGTCATTCTCCGCCCTGTTGACCACCCGTAGTCTCTCCTTGGGTACGGTGAACATGACCTGCACAAGGCGCTGCTCCGCCGCCCGCTCGATATCCCACTCACTGGGGCCTGCGTCGTCTTGCCCCGGACCACCTCCGTGTGCTTGTTCAGGCGGGTGCCCAAACTCCCAGTCGCGACGACCTTGCTTCCTCCTAAGAAGCTCGCCGCTCAGTCCGGGCATGCGGTCCTCCGAATAACCCTGGCTGTCGTCGTGCTGCCACGACTGTGGCGAGGGCGTGATCGTCTCTCGAGAGCTGGCGCTGTCCGTCGTGCTGAACACGCGTCGCAGCGAGCCCAGCCAGCCGCGTCGGGGCTTGGATTTGGACGGCGACCCAGGCGCCTCGTCGTCGTCGTAGGCGGGGGATGTCGGTCCCGTGTGGCCGAGCAGCAGACCTGGTCCCTCGCGTTGCAGCATGTTGAACGAGGCGGCATGCGACTGCGCAGTATTGTAGCTGAGCGAGCTGCCACTTGAGCTCCCCGGCTTCTCGTGCTGTCCCTGCTGCCGTCGTCCGTTAGGCGTGAATTTCAGCATCGACGATGCCTCACTGAGATTGCTGCCCGTTCGACTGTCGTCGTCCCTTCTCGTGGGCGAAACTCTTCCCATCCTGGCGAGCAGCCCGTCAGAGGCGTCCACATCCGACACCCAATCCTGCACATCAGGATCGTGACGTCGTCTCCCCTCTGGGCTAGGCGTCGCTAGTCCCCTCATAGGAGAGTATGCTGCTGCTGCTGTTACAGGCGCGGTAGTTGGCGTGGCGAATGGGTCGGTCAGCACGTCGGACGTGGGTGTCTGAGGATTCCGGTAGTCCGCGTCCTCATCGTCTTCGAGGATCGGGTGGATGCGATTCCCCTGGGCAGGCGCATACCCCGTCCGCAAAGGCCTCGTATTGCCTGGTATTCGCAACGGTGGTGGCATGGCACTGGGCTCATGGAGACCAGCTCGTTGGCCCCGTAAGCTCTCGTATCCCAAGCTCTTGCGTCCCAGGCTGTACGGATCCTGCATCGACCCTGCGTCCCAGTTGCCTCGGCCCCAGACGGAGAAGAAGTCGTCCTGTTCGGACATCTCCGCATGGGGCGTCATGTTCGTTGCGAGTCCTCGGACCATCGAGTCCCTGCTGTCACGCTTCTTCTTTCGCCGCCAGTAACGGCAGCCCAGGAGCACAAGGGCCACGATCAGGATGAGGCCCAGTCCTAAGCCAAGACCCAGGCCCAGACCAAGGGTTCTTGGTCCTGAACCATCGTCGGTGCTGTCAGGCGCAGCGTCGGACTCTCCCTCACTGCCGCCTGCTGTGTTGCCCCCATCGTTATTGCTGCTGCTGCTGCCCTTAGTGTTGTCGCTGCCTCCGCTGGCGCTGTTTGGGTTCGTATAGCTGTTCGACCAGGTCATGTCCTCAAGGCTCAAGAAAGTCAGTCCTTTGTCGCTTCTCTTGCTCTTGCCACCGCCAATGGTCCATCCTCCGTAGACGACCATCACGTCCCCCGGCAAGATGGCGGAGCCATGGCCGTACAGTCCATCTGTGGGTTGCTCCTTGGGGATGTCCCACGTCCAGTCGTCATATCCGTTCCCGAGGTCGAGGACGGCAAGCTGTGGCTCAGCCGGGGTATCAACGTCCCCAACCCAACCCCCCAAGATGACGATCCTACTTCCATCGTCACTGAGGACAGCTGTATGGCCAGAGCGGGAGAAGACACCACTGGCTTCATCCTTGACCAGTTCCCCTAATGAAGCCGAGCTGGGCGCATTGATGCCGACGAAATCCCAGGTCTCCCCCGGCAGAGACCACACCGCTGCCGTGCTCATGTTGATGAACCCAGCCTGCGCATGACCTCCCAGCAGGACAGTGCCCCCATCCTCCAACGTCGTCAGACTGAAGCCGGCCATGGGAACCCTTGGCCCCCCTGTCGAGGCCACGCCCAAGCTGAAGCCCGCCCTGTCAGGGATCGCTGCCTGATCCTCGTTGACTGGCGCGATGCTGAGCATGGTCTTGGTGTACTCGCCCGCTGATTGTGATGATCCGCACATGCCTCCGTAGGCGTACAGAGTCGTGTCGTTTGCGGAGTCGGACTCTTGCGCGATCATGCCACCCAGGAACCACGGTCCATATCCGTTGCCATCGTTCTTGAGAGTAACTTGTTCCCATTTCGTCGTATATGTCCACATCTGCCCATTTGCGGAACCACACTTTCCTCCATACACTGTCAGGCCCGCACTCGTCCTGACGGCGTTGTACGTTTCATCGTCGGTGCTGTTAAACGGCAACTTGTCGGTCACCACGTCGAGATCGGTGGACGATGAGGAGTAGTTGTAGGACAAAAGTGACCCGTCCGTCAAGATGTATGCGAGATCCCCGCCCGAGCAGTCATTGTTGTCGCTATTGTTTCTGCCGCAGCTGGATGTAAACAGTCGCGTCGGCGTGTACGGTATGCTCTGCGCTGTCGCCAATGCCGCCAGCGCGAGGAAGAGGGCCATGGTTGGTGCGCGGGATGAGGATTAACGTGCTCTCATGACGGCATCACCAGGACGCGCCCGCCAGCAGTCGAATGGAGGAGGCGGATTCTTCCTGTCTTTCTCTTACTCGGCTTTTCTTTTCTTCTGTACTGTTTTTTGGCGATCAGCGCTATGGGCGAAACTCTTGCGCGCAAGACAAGATGATCTTAATGATGTTGCAGAAGCAGATGAAGCAGAGATGTGTCAACTAAGACTACCCAAGGATGAAAGACAAAGATCAACAGTCCCCTCTCGATCTTGGGATGCCTCCCTCCCCCCTGCTAGACACCTCGAGAGTGGGAGCCTTGCAAGCTCATGCACTCAATCAGATCCTGAGTCAAAGTTCCAGACTCCAATCTGCCAAGTTCTGGTTCGGATGCAGCCGGTTCAGTGCGGCCATTGGTCGTCGTCGGGGGTGATGTTGATTGTTTACCTGACGCGGCACGGCGCGTTGTCCTGGTGACGGCGAACTCTGTTCGGTGGGGGGGGAATCCAGGTGGAGGCGACCGTGCTGCGTGCATGCGGGCGACGCAGGGATGGATGATACAATGGGAGATGACATGTGATCTCTCTGATTGACAGATTGACGATTCATCAAGCTGTGACACTCTGTTTTGTCGCAGGGGCTGGCTGGCTGGCTGGCTGGCTTGATTGGTGATGGGCGATCACCATCAGAGGCAACTCGTCCGCTTCACTGCCTCTACGTTGCCTATCTATCTCACCAGGCATGATGGTTTGTGACTTGCGGCCGCGCCCTCGTCCCCAACAAGGAAGGTCTCTCGTCAGGTGAGCCAAAAACAAGGCACGTTCCTAGCAAGCAAGCAAGCAACCCCTGTGGTTACGTTTGGATTCGGGACAGCTCAAGGCCTTTGGCAGCGTGAAACGTCCCATTCGGCCAGATAGGCGCTCTCCAGATTCCAGAATCCCGCAGGTCCAACCAGCAATGGATGGAGGATTGCGCTATTAATTTATCATTCTTCTCCCCCTCGCTGCGTGTTATCGGGGAACGGCAGGGTTAGTTCGCATTGCGGTGTGATCAACAAGGTCCATGTCGTCAGTAACTTGGCTGGCCAAGGTTGTGAACAAATAATAGACTATTGTGCTTCACTAACTGGGCATTTACTCCACATGAAGACATTCGATATATTAACATTAAACAAAGAAATTAATCAGCAAACTCGACCGAGCGCCTCTCAAAATTTCATCCCACCCCGACATAAGTACGTTTTGTACCGGCTTGTACCAGGCACGGGTATCAGTAGTAAATCTTCTCGGTCCAGATAGGAGGGCGGGCGCTCTCGCTATCCCAGTGCAGCTTGTTCTTCTCGTCCAGCGTGCAGCCCTCGTCGGTGATGGGAATCACCTTGCTCGTCAGGGCAACCTCCTGCTTGGACACGCCCAGCGAGTCGGCGGGGATCCACAGGATGGGTGTCTCGCTGGTCACCGACGGGGGGTAGTAGGCATTCTGCTCAACCTCAGGCGAGTACTCGGCGCGCATGTCGACCATGTCCTCGTGAGGCACCATCTTACGGAGCGACGCGTAGTCAGCATACACCCAGGGCTTGAGCCAGCGCATCAAGAAGTTGCCTTTCTTGGGCGCGGCGCCGGGCTTGCTGCCGGGCAACAGGTTGGATCCCATGCCCTTCAGCTTGGCAGCCTTGCCGTTGGAATCTTCCTTGGGGACGCGGCCGCAGTCGGCCTCGGGGTCGGAACCATTGACAGCAGCGCGCTCCTGGAACAGCTCTTCCTCCACCTGGAGAGTGCGAGGGAGGGCGGACAGGTGGGGGCCCAGGGACCGCATCAGCGTAATGTGGAAGAGAACGGTGAAGACGAGGAAGGCGCCCATCAGGACGGCGGGGCCAGGCGACTTGGAGATGGCGAACATGCCGACCATGCAGATCTCAGCAAGGTACAGGCCGGTGAAGAGCTGCTTGAGGGCGCGGGGATAGAAGAGGCCGCGCGTGTCGATACTGGTGTCCGACATGAAGAGGATGTTGTAACGGTAGGCCAGGTGGAACAGGAAGAGCGCCAAGGTGGCCCAGAAGAGAATGATGGGGGCGATGACAGCGTACGTGATGCCTGCTCGGTTAGCGTCGAAACGAAGTATCCTTACTAGAGGACTTACTGATGACCACAATCGCTGCGTAGACGGGCATGGTGCTACCCCACATGATGGCGCTGAGCGAAGTCCATTTGTTGTACATGGCGCGAGGGGTGCCGGTCAGAAACTTGTACATGAGGTTGAAGATGATGCAGCCAATGACCTGGGTCAGCACGCTGGTAGCAATGGTGATACCCTGCAGAATGAAGTAGGAGACGTAGAAGTTGGACGATGTAGGCAGGGCCGTAGACAGGATGCTAAAGACCGAACTAGGGTTGTCGACAATCTGCACAATCGCCGTGGACGCCGTGTCGGTAAGGGTGCGGATCAGGAAGACCTGGACAATCTGGAAGACAAAGTAGCCGTTCTGCGTGAAGAGTTCGACACGGGACTCGGTGACCTCGCCGGCGAGGCGGGCGAACATGCGGATGAAGATCGGAACCAAGCTCATCAGGATGGCCAGCGCCACCGAGGGCAGTAGACCTGACACGACACCAAGGATGACCGAGGGGATGTCGGCAATCCAGGTCAAGCCAGGCAGCTGCTTCAGCGTGTCTACTTGAGCAATGATACCGACGATGCCCACCGGAATGGCCCAGAAGATGACCATGATGGCGATCAAGAAGTAGGCCACGTAGCGGCGGATGATGAGCTGCCACCAGGGGATGTTCAGGTTCTTCCAGATAATCTCTTCGGGCTTAACGCCGGTGTATTTGGGTGCCATGTGCAGAACCTGGTGGTGCGAGACGACCTGGAAGGCAGCCTGGGCGTCAGATTGGTGGTAGAACTCGACAAAGACGGCATTGTGCTTCTTGTAGTTACCGGCGATGAACTCGGCCTGGGCCGCATCCGTCTTGGGAACCAAGCTGTGCAGCTCGCTGCGGCCCCATTCGATCGTGTCAACCTTTTTGCCAATGAGCCCAAGAGGCCCAGTGCGGTGCGTGGGGCGCTTCTTGTCGGTGATCCAGCGCGCGGCGATGTTGCCGTGCTCAGCGTCCTGGTCGCTCTCTTGGGCGACCTGACCCCCAGACTTCTTGGCGACCTTTGCGCGCTCCTTGTTGACGGCCTTGAGTAGCTTGATGGTGCCCTTCTCGAGCTTCATCGCAACCTTGTCGCGTTCTTCCACGAGATCGTCCAGCTCCTTGGTCTCGCCCGCGATCCAGACATTCTTGACCGCATCGTTGCTGAAGATGGCGCGCAGACGGGCCTCGTCGAGATAGTCGTCAGGCACAGATAGAAACAAGACGGTGCGCGACGAGATGCGCTTCGCGTATTGAGGCGTCAGGAGATAGGCCTGGCGGATGTTGATGTAGAAGATGCACTCGCGGGTAATTGTGTACATGATGAAGCCGTAGACGATCCATGCCACAAAGGTGTGGGCGTAGAAGCGATTGTATTGGGTGTCAATGTTGATGTTCGAGTACGATAGGATTTCCAGCTGCGTCTTCCCATTGCCGCCTGTCGCGTTGACGGGGAAGAGGACAACCCAGGTGATGATCATGGACACAAAGGTGATTGTCGTGCAAACGCGGAGGAAGCGCAGGAACAGATAGGCATCGAGACTCTGGTGCTGGAGCGCATACTCGTCGGGGATTTTCCAGAAGGTGCCGAACCAGTTGAAGAAGCCCCTGGGGAGCTCAGGCGATCGCTCACTATTTTTCTCGTCAGGATCTGGCGGCTGTTTGATGCCATGGATGAGTACTCACCTCTCTCGCAACGCGCCTAGGTACGTCCTCGGCGCGTAGAACCGCCTCTTGGATCGCCTCAGGACGAGGAAGATGATGATGTAGATGGAGGAGATGACGAGCAGTGGCACAAGAGTGCTCAGCATGCCCGAGAGGGACTGAGGCTGCTGACTGCGGGCCTCACCCGTGCGCGAGTCGGAGCCCTGCGAGCCCCCAAGGTTCGTCTTGATCCAGGATATGAAGCTACCCATGGTTGCGACAGCTGCTGGACTGTGAAAGCTCGTCCGCTGGCGATTGGGTACTGAGTACCTCACTGGTGACAGGTCTGGGATTGGGAGAAGGGAAGGAGGAAGAGGACGGGACAGGAAAGAAGGGGCACAAAGTTGGTGATATCAGAGAATGTGCGCCAAGGCGCGTGCCAGAATTCAAGGAAGGATCGATACGGCACCAGCTTCCCAGTGCTGGGGTCCAGTCACTGCCGTAAACAGGCCCGGGGGGTCGCTGCACTCGCACAGGCACTGCAGCTAGCCGAGTGGGGCTGTCTTAGGTCGACCGCAGTAGTTAAATGATGTCAAGATGTACGGAGATTTTAGCGCGAAGCAACAAATGTCAGTGTCTGAATTTGACGAACTTTAAGACTTGAAATCCGTTGTAATGACGGTGGGCAGTGTATTACAACCATGAGCTGTGCGCACGCAACTACTTCTTATAGCGACTGGAGCCTTCGCAAAGTGACGTGTTGTTGGCGAGGGCGCTAAAAGGAGCTCCAACTATCGCTCCAGCAGCAGCCCCCGATTGAGACTGCGACTGGACGCCAGCAATAAGTCGTGTCTCAGCTTGCATGCACTAGCTGAGAGCTCCAGCTCTGGTCGCAGCAGCATGCCAGCAACAACAGCAGCAGCCGCGTGACCAGCATCAAAACACAGCACACTATTGACAAAGATTGTTCGTGCAAAAAATTGACAATTGTGCTGCATCACGCGAGCCTAGACTGCTCTTGCTGACGGCCGCCCACATCCCTTTGGATCCCTGGCGAGCATCGCAGCTGAAGCTGCAGGAAATCTTGCGTGAAGAACCCCTGTTGGGCTGGGACTGGCGTCGCTGCGGTGGAGCCTGACGAATTCTCGACCGAGCCGTCGACGTTGCAATAATAAAGGAGATCTCGCAAAGATGCGTCTGGCTCCCGAGACCCCTGACTCAGATCAAGCCATCGGCCCATCGAGGGAGGGCGCCGGCCAGCTAAAAACCGACCCAATGTTGGCGATGCTTGCCTGCCGGTAACCATTTCCTAGCAACCTGCTCTTTGCAACGTCCTCGACGACCTGGAGGTGTCTCGACTCGCGACTCGCCAAGCGTCCGACAAGGGGACAACGCAGATTGCCGTGGACCATGCACACCCATCAATAATTCAATGACGCTACTGTGCAGGGAAAACAAATAGTATCGCTAGACTATCCGTAGGGGGCTGTACTTGCGTATAAGAACATCATAGGTAATTATCTGCCCGTCTGCTGCCTGCAGCCAGCCCCTCACCGCGTCCGTCTGCCTCTGTTCCAGTTAAGTTTGGATGCGCTTTAAGGTTTACGCCATCATCGAAGTTCGAGCGGCAATCGAATGGTGAACCTGTTCAGCGTGGCAGCGCCCAGCGATGGTGTCAGGACTAGCGGTCCTGAGGTCCATTGTGAACACCGTACCTCCCGTCCCCACCACACTGATCTGCGACCGCCGACCTCTCGATTGAGTTGTTGGCTCCCTTGATACCGTCATCGGCGTCATCGCTCGCTGCATCCCACCCTCTAGGCCGCAACTCGACCGACGTGACTGTTTTCGTGCGACGACTCGCAATGCGGCTTCTCCAATGCCTACATGCCAATCGAGGAACAATGAAAGCACATGCAATGCGATCGCTCAGCTTTGGCAACGTGCGTAGCTTGCCTACTTTTGAGAGCGTTGCCGAGTAGGCATGTGATCATTCCATTGGCCCCCTCTCACCCAGCTACAAGTCCAAGCGAGCTGCAACACCGTTTCTGGGCCACAATCACAATGCCACTTGGCTTCTGCATGGTTATTGGTTGATCATTCATACGTGAAAGAGGCATGGTTGAAAGTGCAAGGCAGTCCTCAGCGAGCGACAGGACCTGGGCGTGTATCCTGAAAGTGAGTGCAGGTCTGTGCTGGTGGTCTCCTTGCACTAATCTTGATGTCGTTTGGGATGTGTTCTGGAGTGGCAGTGACTTGCCCGAGCGTCTGCTGGCGTGCCCGTGTGAGGCTATGATTGTATCTTTGTTCCCAAGATAGAGAGTGCTCAATCATGTGCTCGGACCACGGCTGCAAACGCACGAGAATCAACGTCCAGCAAACAGACAAAGGAGTGCAACAGTGATAAAGGCAAGCATGCCGAAGCGCATTTATCAGGACAGAGGTTCATCATCCCGACATCAGTAACTTGAACACTCAAGTGAAAGCCCCTTTTTGTGGCCAAACTGCTTCAACATGGCGAGCTCAAAGACACCTACTCAACCACTCGTGCCAGTCATCCCTGCCACTGAGTTCGCCATTTCATACGTTAGTGCATTCACAGCCGCAGGCTATGCGCATGGCCTCACCCCTGAAGACTTGAAGACGCTCTCGCATATCAACTGCTCGTATCTGTCGGGCAGCAGGGCACCCACTTTGCTCGAACTCAAGCAGCATGCCCAATCTCTCGCCATTCTCATCCGTAAAGTGTCACTGTCGACGGCATTCGGCGTGATCGATAACGAGAATTACCCCGAGGAGGGTTGTGTCCCACGGTTCGTTGAGAACGAAGCGTTCGACTGGTTGAATGATCTGTCGGCGCCGTACGCCAACGATGACGAGCACCACAACCGACCTCTTTGGGCTCTTCACAACCACGTGGCATCTGAATCCGAGTTGGATGGCCCAGAACACCGCTGACCTCTCGCTACGTTTCACGAACCGGCCAAGGACGACAGAAATTCCCCCGAACACCAGGCTCAGATGTCGTACGCTCACCTGACCCAGCACGCGAACGAGTGCCTCAGCATCCTGGACCATGACTTGGTTGACAAGGGCGGCATCATGGCTCTGGTACCCGAGGTCAACTCCGTGGGCTTCCAAGACTTCGAGAACACCTTGATAGGGCAACTACTTCTCCGAGAGGAAAAGTCCGCCGAAAGAATCCTGCAGTTGGAGTATCTCTATGCGCAAGCTCTGGATGCTCTAACCCCTGCTGCCTTTGCGCCCTTGCAAGTGAGGAGCGTGGACGGATCGCAAGATCCCCAACAGTACCAGAAGGAGGCGCAACGCAGATTTGTCCTTGTCAACGTGACGGAAGACATGGAGCGTGTGATGCATGGGCTGTTTGACGAGGCGGAGAGGAAGCACATCGGAACGGAAGCTCGCGCGTCCCTAAACGGGGTGAGCGGACGATCTGTCGACGCCGCCGCCCACAGCCCGGCACTGATCAAGCTCGACATGCTCTCGCGGTTGTATCGTGTCAAGGGGGCTGGGTCGGACAGCGCCATCTTCCTCCTCCCTGCGGTGAAGCACCATCCTGGCACGCGGGACACTTTGGCATTGGAAAGCACACCCCGGATTGTGACTGTGCCAGAGCCACACGAACCTGTGCATCGCGCCACGAAGCTGAAGCAGATGCGACGTGCAGAGAGAGCTCAATGGCAAGAGGAACGCAAGACGCTGTCTGGCCAGGCAGGGACTGTAGAAACAAGCGATGTGATGTTTACTTAGCAGGAAAGTGGAAGTCTGCGTGTTTCCTAGATATGCGACATAGCGGTGAGTTTGAATATAGATCTTTTGATTGCCTTATATTCGTAGCATGTGAATACAGAAGCGCTCGCCATGATGCACTCCATGTTGACCCTGGGAGCGACATGGAGACAGCCGTCATTGTTCTGGGCAAAGTCTTCAATAACGCGGGCTAGAATAGTTCTGCGATCTTCTCAATCACATAGAACGGGGCATTGAACCTAGCATTTAGCACTGACCATTCTTTGAAGCACGATGGGTCAAGGGCGAAGATCGTGGGCTGATGACAGATCGTGGTTGGTGAAGAGTCAAGACCAGGTCAATCACGTGCAGGCTCTCGGCAATGGTGCCTCGCCTTACCCGGGACCCCTGCCAGCCGCCTGCTGCCTGCAGCTCCTCCGGCACTGCCCCTCCATCCAGTACTGGCCATATCGAATCCTCCCACCATCAGTCTCCAGTCGTTGCGCTCTTCACTGTTCCAGACCAAGCACCACGACAAGCGCTGATTCATGTCCCTCGCCCGCTCACCTACACAATGGAGTCTATAGACCCCGCGACCGGCCACGCCCTCCCCGACGACGCCCTCCAGCGCGTGCTCTTCATCGGCCCCGCCGTCCACGTCTACAACATCCCACCCCTCCAGTCAACCCGGGGCCATTCCGCCTCAACCTGGACGGCCGAGCCCCAGCGGCACATCTTCACCGCCCGCCTGCGTCTCCTCGAGACGTCCCACTCGGACACGCTCAAGGTCGACGTCCTCCTCGAGGACCCCAAGACGGGCGCCCTCTTCGCGGCCAGCCCCTACAGCGCCGCCAACGCCGTGGAGCCCGTCATCGACAGCTCTCGCTTCTTCGCCGTGACGGTGCGCGATCCGTCTGGCAAAAAGGCCGTGCTCGGTATCGGCTTTGAGGAGAGGAGCGAGGCCTTTGATTTTGGCGTGGCGCTGCAGGAGGCCCGTCGGGTCCTGGGCTGGGAGAGTGGCCAGAAGAAGCAGCAGCAGCAGCCAGAAAGAGGGGCAAAGGACTACTCTCTCAAGGAGGGGGAGACCATCACAGTCAACCTTGGCAGGACGGGCATTGGGAGGAGGAAGGCACAGGAGAAGCAGGAGCAGGGCGAGGAGAGCACGGGCGGGGATCTGCAGTCTTTCGCATTGGCGCCGCCGCCTGGTGGTGGTGGCTTCAGTCTTCCACCGCCACCGAGTGCAGATGATGTGAAAAGAAAGAGGCGCTCAGCGCAGCAGCTGGGCTTTGACGACGGACAGTTCGGCGAGTTTGCATGAGGCGTTGTCACAAAGTAAAAAGTACATACACACGGCGGGGAGAACATGTAGACGGACCGATCCGGCTGGCCGGAACGCTGATGATTTAATGGCTGATGTAACTAATGCTAAAACGACACTTGAATGCAAAGACACCCCTCCCCGACGCCAGCATGCAGTAGACAGTTCATTCAAGACCACAAAGCCGGCAGATCCGGCATAGAGAGACGCTTTTCCAGAGGCGAACAGACGGGCGAGGACACAGAGCGTCGTCTTTCGCGGGGCGAGGACACAGAGCGTCGTCTTTCGCGGGGCGAGGACACAGAGCGTCGTCTTTCGCGGGGCGATGCCTCCATGTGCCCGGCCTCGCTGCTGGAATGGTCTTCAACGACATCGGCATGGCCCTCGTCTTCCTCTCCGACTGGATCCAGTCCTCGCTCGGGCTCCAAGCACGAGTTCAAGGACAAGCTACGGGGCACAAACGTTGGCGAGGTAGCATTGAGAATGCGAGGCGTGCTGGGCTCTTTGCAGTCCGTCGGATAGTCCATCTGTGGCAGTGTAGTTGGCGAGTAGGTTAGGGTCGTGGCACGCTGAGCATGTGTCCATCGATCCTGGCTGGATAGGGCGAAGCTCAAGTCGCCCAGGCGCTGGTAGATGACGCGTTCCTGGCAGGCGGCCTCGTTGATCTTCTCTCTGAGTAGACTCAGCTTCTTCTTCCACCGACGCTGCTCCTTGGCGTTGGTGGCGGCTCTGAAGGTTTCATTTGCTAGGCAGTGATCTCGGTAGAGTTTCTGAGACCAGGCCGCGCGCCTCATGAGCTCTTGATGGAGGTAGGCTCGTTCCGTGTGGAGCGACAAGGGGTCGCGGGGCGAGCAGGCAAGTTCATACGCTGGGGTGGATTGACGACGAGGGCGGTTCCGCTGACGTCTGCTGCTGGAAGAGATACTCTCGCTGCTTGTCGAACAGTGGCCAGATGGAAAGTCCTTGGGGAGCGAGTCTGGCGTTGGAGGTTCAAGGCTCTGTGGTTGTGGTGGCGGCACAATCGTCAGGGGCTGCTGCTGGCGGTCGCAGTCTGCCTTCTCGGGAGGGGGGGTCATGGGAACGGATGTGTGGTGGCCTTCGGGTCTGTATGTTGAAGGTGCTTCCATGGTGATGATCATGTGGTGTTTATGTCGATGGTTTGGATAAAATGGTATGTTTGCGGATTCAAAGCAAGACCGTCCTTCTCCTCTTCATCCTCGCTCCCTGCAAATTATATGGCTTGGGCCTACTAGCCAGAAGTTCCGCCCGAGGCGAGCCCAGTGTGTGAAAGACCTTGTTCCTGGCGTCCTCGAGCACCAACGGGGTCCAAGCTTCCACATTATTCGTACTGGGTGGTCAGGGTGTTGGGGTCCAGTCTGTTCAGGTCACCCAATAGCCTGGTTCGTGGTGCGTTCCGAGGACGCGAACAAGGACCGACGTGATCTGTGCACGCAGTGTAGCCCATTTTATTGAGCAGAGTTCCCAATGGCTCATGCCCCCCCTCCGGACACGTACATAAGGATTGTTTGTACGGCCTCGTTCTTGAGCCGTCCCGATCTCTTCAGCATTCCAGGAACTCGGCGCGGAACTGTGCCTGCAAGCAATGTCTGCAGCCTAATCGAGAGACAGCTGAGCTAGTTGGTCTATGTGTCCCATTCCCAACACAGGACTAGTAGAGCAAACATTCATTGAGGATATACAGCCACTCAGATGGCAAACCCCTCGTGCTTGGGCGGGTCATTGAAACGCCACAGCCCAGCGTCTTCCGCCGCCTTGCGCACGAAAGAGACCTCGTCGTGGGTGACGGCACGATTGATCTCGGCGTACCTGACAGACTCGTCCTCGAAGCCTTGTTTTGGCCTGCGCCTAGTCTTCTTGCCGACGTGGGCGTCAGGGTGATACTGCTCCATAATGTGCACGAAACAATCTGTAGACACTTGCTCGGCCACGAAGCGCATAATGGCAGCACCCTCCTCCTCCATCCCCGGCATGACAAGGTGCCTGACCAGCAGCCCTCGCTTGGCGATACCATCGGGCGTGAAGCACAGATCACCAACCTGCTGCTGCATCACCTTGACGGAGTCCCTGGCCGTCGCGGCGTAGTCGTCCGCCTTGAGCAGGCGCTGGGACGAGGCTGCGTTCCAGACCTTGAAGTCGGCGAGGTAAATGTCCACCAGGCCATCCATCAAGCGCAGAGAATCGAGCGAGTCGAAGCTCGAGGTGTTGTACACAATGGGGAGTTTGAGCCCGAGGTCCTTGGCGTGCAGGATGGAGAGGGCGACCTGAGGCACCACGTGCTCCGGCGTAACAACGTTGATGTTATGCACATTGCCCACGTCCTGCAGCTTGAGATACCACTCGCCCAGCGCCTCGGGCGTGAGATCCATGCCCTTTCTCTGGTGCGCAATGTCGTAGTTCTGACAGAAAATGCACCGCATGTTGCAGCCGCTCATGAACACGCTTCCACTGCCATTGTGGCCCTGGATGCAGGCCTCCTCGCCAAAGTGCGGCGCAATGGTGTTCACCATGGCCGTGGCCCCGACGAGGCACATGCCCGTCGTCTCATATCTATTGACGCCACAGAGCCTCGGGCACAAGTTGCAGTTCCGGAGGTGGGCATAGGCGCGGGACCGCTTGAGGGCTGCATCGCGCGAACTGAGCATCTGGAAACGGGGTACGTAAGGGCCTCCATCGAGTAGGAAGGGAGGCGCCAGGTGGAGGAGGCGTCGCTGTTGGCGCGAGCGAGCCAGAGCCAGGCTAACGTTAGAGGACGGCGGGTGCCGAAGGTGGCCCGGGAGAGTGGTTCGTGCTGCGATGCGGAGAGACATGGTCGTGGTGGTGGCGGCGGTGGTGCGCCATTGAGCCGGAGAGGGAGGTGTGTGCAGAGGAGATGTTGATTGAGTGACGAGATCTTGATTGAGGCAGGCCAAGCCAAGCTGATTGTCGATCAGGCGGGCTGTCACGTCAGATGCCGTGGTATTTGCCTACCCGGTATAACTCTCTGTCCGACGATGGCTGCTTCAAGGACATCACAGAGCAAGGACGGATCCTGGAATCAACTATAGAAAGAGAACCTGGGGTATGAGTGAGAGATCAAGTTAACTCGCTTTCATCATGTTCTGAAAATAGATTCTTTTTCCAATCAAACACCAAGAAGGAGTCACTTGAAAACCCCTGAGTTTTCAGGACGAGGACACATTCTGCATGTGAGCAGTTCTGGACATCTTCCTGATACACTCAGAGTCTTGCTGTGGTATCAAAAACAGAATTTATGTCTTCTACGTATAGCTGATTGTCAAATTTTGGGTCTGTACTAGCTGACAACAACATGACCTAGGTCAATTTAGAATATACATGTACGCACAATACCATACATCAACGCCAACCGAATATCAATCTTGGTTTGTTGTGCGCGCAGATTTTCGTCTACAGTCGTTCTCACGTGCCATTGACTTTGTAGTTCTGATACGCGCGGCGCTTGTGATAGAGAAGAGGTAAAGTTCAAGCCAAACACAACATGTTCAGGTGACTGCACCAGTGCGCAACATGGGAGCCTTTGGCGCCAGAGAGGCCGGGGACTCAGATACCAAACGCTGTTCCCCCCTTACCACTCTTTCAAACTGCTTGTCGCGAGATCAACATTGCCTTACACCGGCAAGATGCATTGGCGCCGCAAGATTGCCGACATGTTCAGGCGCAATGCGCGGTCTACCGACTCGGAAGACAAGAAACCATTACTTCAAAACAAAGCAGAGAAAGAAAACGGGCATAAACAGAAATCAAAACATCAAACAACGAGATAGTTTGGACGCGAAGGATGACCAGCCTCAACCGTCCTATACCCATACACCCTTAACAGACGTTGCCTATTCATCAGGGGCATACCAAACAACATGAAGACAGCGCAACTATGAACAGCGAAACATCACCTAAACAGCGAAAGAGACACAAACAAACCGACCCGCGAAACACCCTTAATGTTGGCCGACATGTAACCTCCTCTCCACAGCGGCGTGGTGACAAGGAGAAGGCGCCTGCCCTAACACCCGTTCAGGGGCTGACGGGATGCGCAAAGCAAGCGGCGAGTGGGTTTAGAGGCATCAGCTAGCACTTTTTGCTGGTAGAGAAGCGGTTTCGGCGTGGTTGGGAGTAGAACGTTGTCTCATGGCACTAGCCAGTAGTAGCCTCATAGCGAAGAATCACACCCAGTCGAAGCAATATGCCTTATGTACCGTGAATTCAAAATATATACGACTAACCAGCGGCAGCAGCGCGTCTCGCGCGGTGCCCAAAGTTCGTCCAGCGTTTCCACACCCTATTCCAATACTCATCAAGATCATGACATTCATCCATCCTCGTAGCCAACCCACACGCCGGGCCTCTTACGCGCGGTACGCGGACCAGAAGCTGCTGATGCGCGCCGCCTGGCCGGCGGTGAACTCCTCGTAGCAAGAACTATACATCCGTTAGCCAACATTGTCACGAAAACACAAGAGCCAGCGGCGTATACTCACTCCTGAGAGTAGTCCATGTAGTTGTGGATGGGGTCGAGACCGGGCAGGTTAGGGCACGAGTCGCGGCCGGTAGGGCAGCCGCTGCTGGGGCTGCTCTGGGCGGGGGTGTCGGCGACGCCGTCGTTGGTGCTGGTGCAGCCGCCCTGGAAGGTGTGGTAGAGACCGAACCAGTGGCCGGCCTCGTGGGTGGCCGTCTTGCCCAGGTTGAAGCCGGTGGCCGAGCCGCCGGGAACGGAGGCGGCGAGGACGGAGCAGCCGTCGCGGATGAAGGCGGTCGAGCCCGAGGGCGCGTTGGTGGGGAAGTAGCAGTAGCCCAGGTTGCTGCCGAGGTCGTCCTGCAGGTAGATGTTGAGGGTGCCGTAGTCACCCTTGCGGAGAGCGCGCTTCATCTCCATCTCGCCCTGGTCCCGGGACCAGGTCGGGTTGACGGTCTTGGTGGTGCCGGCAAGCCTCAGGTTGATGCCGTAGGGCGCGTAGTCGTCGCGCAGGACGTTGAACTGGCTCTGGAGGGTGGCATCCTGCGGAGTGTTAGACTGGTCGGCTTTGGGAGGGATTCCAGGATCGGGGACGACTCACACTCAGGACGGTGCTCTGGCTGGCGGCGACGGAGTGCAGGTACACGGGCACGCTGATGGCCGCCTGGGCGCTGAAGCCATTCACGCTTTCCGCCTCCTGCTTGGCGAACTGGCGCGAGACCTGGAGGAGCTCCTCGCTGGGCTCGGGGGCACCGCAGCCACGGACGGTGTCGCGGCTGTGGATGGTGTGGCCCAGGGCGGCGCCGGCGAAGAGGAGGATGGCCTTGAGAGACATGATGGACGGGACTGGGCTGGACTGGACTGGAGATGCTTGGAAGGCTGAGTGAGAGAAGCTGGTTCTTCCAAGTCTGTCGAGATCTGGGATAGCGAGGACTTTTATAGATCTTTTGCAAGCGAGGACCACGCCTCTCTCTCAACCAGCGGGATGTGACCGACCTTGAATCCACACTCGTCCGCTCCATCTCATCTTGTCAGCATAGGCGTCGGATATACGACGATCTCCTGCTTCATTGAGACAGGAGCTGCCCCGACCGCATCGTGAGCCGATGGTAGTTTCTTCAGCAACCGTTTGGGGACAAGTGCAGACTGCAAAGGGGCGGCTCCAGTATGCACGACCTGCAGCAGTACCGTCAAGTGGACCGGCTGGACCCCATGTCTGCTGGAAACGGATCCGTCCTTCCTCAGTCTGGACTCTCAAGTCTGGAGTCGACGCTGAGCATGTATCCGCGTGAGTGATCGCATTGTAGTTGAGATCTACGAGCCCCGTCCTGCTATGTAGAGGTCGTCGTCCTCGTGGGCGCTAGACACGCGGTTGAGCATTCCAACGAGCTGGATGACTCGTAAACTCCCCTCGGACCGCACTTGTCGGCGGAGGAACTTATGCTTAGACGGAGGTTACCGAGGTCTGCTGTTCCGAGTGCCACAGCATGGCACTTGAGGCTGCCCAGATGAAGGCAAATAAAAGTAGCTTCCTTTTCGAGAAGAAGGCCGTGGGAGTCGTGGGACCTGTCGGTGGAAATGTGGCTTGGGTGATCGGCACTTTGCTGCACCAAGGGGGGCGTCAATTAGGTCGCAGATTGTGGACGTGATCCAGCTGAATTGGCAATTGCCATCATTGATGGCCCATCTCTATCATTTAGGTGTATCGCTTCTTCTTCACTTGGTCGCCGGTAACTTTGGCCCTTTGTTGCGAATCGGGCTGCCTACCATCATAGCAGCAGCTGTCAAGACGACGCCTGTGCTCGAGATCTCCTATCGTCTCCGATGTGCCGTAATGAAGCAGCGTCTTGGCTCGAAGCGAATTCGGTAACTCGGCCACGCGCGTATTCTGACCTTCCCAATCGACAGGGTCTGGC
The DNA here is from genome assembly GCF_019669845.1 of Emericellopsis atlantica. Classification (NCBI taxonomy): domain Eukaryota; kingdom Fungi; phylum Ascomycota; class Sordariomycetes; order Hypocreales; family Bionectriaceae; genus Emericellopsis; species Emericellopsis atlantica. Next base: position 243,216 of record NW_025764728.1, on the reverse strand, counting down.
AGAGGAGTCGTGTAAACGAAATTGACCCCAGCATCCATGTCGTCCAATGAACTCGGAACAACCCCTGTCTCCCTCCTGGCAGACACTACAGTAGTTCCGGCAGATGCGCCCCATCTCGCTCGCTGAGTCGCTGCAGCGGCTGCACGCATGACCCAGGAACCTGCCAGATTGTCTCTCTGCCGCCGGCTGGCCAGCCCATCCATCACACGCTATCCAGCCGAAAGTACCTCAACCTTGCCGCGATCAGGAAGCTGGATATTGACTGCGTCTTATCTTTGACCAGCCAGAGAGCCGTGGTTCACAGCATGCCGAGCGCAGACTATGCCTCCTGTTGGCAAAGGTACCGTCGAGCTTCAATGCCAACGTGGGGTACAGCACTCCAAGCGCTGTATAATCTTTCCCCCGAGTGCGCGAGGATGCACGATTTCCAAGTTTCAGCAGCCACCTGAGCTCCAAGTGTAGAAGGTGGTTTATCATAACGCGGCAAGGCGCGATAGCAACCTCGTTCAATGCTCTCGCTCGACGTGGTGCGATACAGCAATCTCGTCTCCTTCAAAGGCCTCGCATATGGGGCAGGTCGCCGTCACGGTGGTATTATTGTTCGGCTGCGTCGCGGGCGGCTCTGGCGCATCGGGGAAGTAGTCGGCGAGGGAGCGAGGCGGAGGCTCGGATGCGTAGTCGTCGTCGTTGTCCTCGTAGCGCACGTCCGTGTAGCGGTGCGTGAATCTTGTCGTGTTCGTCGCGTTCATCGTAGAGGGCGGTGCATTCCTGTCGGTCGACTGGGGCGGCGCTGCGGTCTCGGTGACGGGTGCGCCCATTCTCTGCACCCGTCCGACTTGGCCATCGCGAAGCTTGACCTTGATCCCTCTAGGATGGTTGCCCCGCGTCAGCACTCGCGCGATGATGCCGTGTGTCTGGTCGCCCGTGGGCTGGTCCTCTTTGAGGACAATCCAGACACTTGCTCCCGGTATGACTTGGTGGATGCCAGGGACGTTGCCGTTTGGTCGTGGTGCGCTGTGTTGGGAGCTTCTGCCACCTCTTGCGCCGCCGCCGCCGCCGCGATTGTTAGGGCGCGGACTGCCCGTCTGGTGGTCGCCTCGTCGAGGTTGTCGGTTACGCGGTCGATTGAGCATCATGCAAGAGGGGAGAGTAACGGGAATACGTGTGTTCAAATGTAGAGGTGAAATCAAGTCCAATTGCGCTTTGTGCACCCTGATGGTGCGTGCTCCACCACGGCCTCCAGCCCTTGACCGATGGATTGGATGCCTACCAAGTACCTGCTCATCGCGTCACTGATCAACGCACTCATATGTCTCACTCCAGAAGCGATGCGACGTGCCTAGTCTATCCCTGGACAACTACGAAATCAGGAACCACGTGGCGCGGCGAAACACATCACTATCGGCTACGCATACAACCTACTGACACAATGGGGTCACAGAAGTACGTCTGACAAGACACTGTAGGGCAAAGCGACGAGCGCAGGGTATACTTGTACAGCGAGCCAGGGCAAACCTCAGTAGCTAGCATAGCCTAATTGAACTCCCAAGGTCCAAACATGTCCATCATCCACGGCAGATCAACAAAGCCCATGCCCGCCGTCGGGTCGGGGAGACTTGGATCCATCGTGTGGCCCATACCGATCGGTATCCCTCCGCCATTGACGGGTACACCATGGCCCTGGCTATTCGGTGTCGGGAAACCAGGGTTGCTATTGTTGCTGTTGCTGTTGTTGCTGCTGTAGTTCTGCGTCAATGTCGGCTCCCAGCTGGCCTTGATATTCTTGATGATCTTGGTCGCTCGACACCACAGTGTGGACTCGGCATCGTCTTTGCCTGTTTTCATGGGATACACAGTCTGCATGGCCTCGAATCGCTCAATGATCTTGTCCAAGATCAGCAAGAGATCGGCCGTGTTCCGAAGAACATCCTTGTCCCAAGCAGGATCGTCGGACGTGGACAATCTGTACAGGGCAACTTGCACATGCGAGAGCTGCACAAGCAGAGCAAACGGAAGGCCGGGAATGTCCGTCATGGGAATCGAGAACCAGACATCATACCATCCGCGCACGGCGCGCAGGCAGGAGTACATCGAGTCGAGCCGTTGAGCTTCTGGCACCGAAGGTTTGAAGAACCCCAAGGAGTTGATCATGACCTCTGTGGCATACAGGTGGGCCTGCACAACATCTAATCGGCCATGTCAGTATGATTCTTCCTCTATTGCTGCCAATCACACTTACAGCTCGAGTTAGCCACAGGGCCCATGCCCTCGCGTAAAATCCGCAGGCGGCTGAGCAATGTCTTTCGATACACATAACTTGGCGTGTAATCAAAAGTCTCGCCTTTGAGAACGTCTTGAATCACGAGTTTGTGCGTCTCATCAGCAATGAGCTGAATGCGGACAAGGCTGACCAGAATGGTGTCCTGGATATGCTCCTTGTCCTGGTCTAGTGCCTCGAGGCATTCCTCCATGTGATTTGTCCAGCGTAGCGAATCCGTCTTGCCGATGAACGTGGAGATGCTGCGAAACTGTCAGTGGCGGTGCGCATCACGCTTCATCTGTACCCGACGTACATGGATATCAGATACCAGAGGGACACTAGGGCCCGCCTCTCTTCCGAGGTTCGCAGCTTGACTTGCGGTGGCCTGGGGACCCAAGCCTTGAAACATCTCGCAAAATGCTCCTCTTCAGCAGAAGACCTGGTCAGGCCCAACTCGTAGCAAGCGCTCATGGCCAGCTGCGAGAACAGAATCAAGAATGGCTTCCAGCCGGGGCCCGAGTTCATGAGTGACCAGCTCAGATAGGCAATGAGTCCTTGGATAATGTCCATGGAGGGCTCGTGCCGTATGACCATACTTTCCGCCAACTCCCTGCGTACACGCTCCTTCAGCGCCTGCATTTGCGGTAGTGACATGCTGGTAATGTTCATGATGCACAGCCACAAGAATGGGCTCTCTTGTCGCAACTGGGCTGCGTCCATGTTGGGTGGAAGGACCATGAAAGGCAGATTCTGCTGCCACGCTCGAAACTTTTGCAGATAAAGTTCTGCCTCTGCGGGCGTTGGTTCCGAGTTGTCGTCGCTCTCGTTGTAGTTTGCATTCAAATTGCTGTTGTTGGCCTTTGTAATGGCAGGGTACGCCGCAGCGGCGGCCGCATTGTTCGAGCCATGAGGATCTGTCGCCGTAGCAGCAGTGGCCAACGAGTCCAGCCGGCTCGTGGGCGGCGGAGGGTAGCTGGACTCGGCAGACATGGGAGGGAAGGGCTGCCTGCCACCCGCGATGCCAGCCATGGAGCCCCCCTGCGTGGACCGCAAGATGGACACGAGATCATCGAGCTTCTCCTCGAGTTGGGCTGTCCTTGACGGGGTCTGCCTCTTCTCCACGCGCTTCCTCGAGGCCGCAATGGGCTGGCAGTCCTTGCCAAGGCGGTGGCATCGCTCACAGCTCCCGACGCTCGACTTGAAAATGCACTTGCATTTGGCGCGCGAGCAGTTGGTGCACGAACGCCCGTAGCCCGCAGGCGACCCGTCGGCCTGGTTGCTCGAGGACGTGCCCGACCTGGGCGTCAAGTCCGGAGGTGCCATGCGCGTGCGGCGTCAGTGAGCCGGCAGGAGTTTGACGCTGAGGGTGGCCCAACCCCGTGATCTGTCGATGAGCGAACCGGGATTCCGGGCTGCACGATGCGCGCTGTGCGGCTCTGACGTCGCGGGAAAGGAGCAAGACCCTTGAAATCCGTGTTGAACTCGACTGAAGAATAGTGTCTTGCTCTAGACGTGTGTGCGACGGCGTTGGCGGGTTGGGTTTGGTAGCGCGCGACCTTCGTGTATCGCGTGCTGGCTTGCTCGGTGAGATTTCCAAGACAAGACAGACGGGGTTCACGACTTTTCGCGGGCAGCTGTGACGGATTCGGATTTACTGCACTTCATGGATGACATAAGCCGTAAGCGGGGTTCCGCGAGACTAACTCCGAACGCCTGCCGTCCGTCATAACCTGCAGCATGTCAATTCGATGGAATATCCTTGTTCACAACGTGAGGCATTCTGGCTTGCAATTCTGGCTTGCAATCCTGACGAATGGGTTCGATCAAAGAGGTCAGATATCCATGAACTTTGAATAGGCCTTGACGACATTCCAACAAGCAACACGACAACATGCAAGCGGCGACCAACCTGGGCAGTGATGCCTTGGCAATACTATGCGCGTCCGAACCAACAGCATAAGATGGCTTCATACTGCCCGCTTAGGTCGCGGCCAGGCTGAGTTTCGTCACAAAGTGCATATTCGCCATCCTCTGTTACGCGGCGAGAACGACGAGAATGAAGCTATAAAGTCAGATGGAAGCTTGCGGTTCTCCAAGCAGCAACCAGATAACCTGACTTGGCCTCTTCGTCACGATGATGGACGCAAAGAGCCTCGACTTCCTCCTTCACATTATGCAATCGCCTCATTCGCAGTATAAACTTGTGTTTGACACACTTTACGGCCTTCGTGTTGCTGTTGACAGGGGAACCATTACTGTCCATCTGAGCGATGACATCGCCTTCTCCGAGACCGAGTGTCGACCGCCGAGCTCTCAATACCGCATTGAACCTTTCAGAGAAGACTCATGTGTTGTCTCTTACATGAGAACGGAGGCTGGCGTTTTCAAGGAGCGAAATGCTTCTATCGGAGATCTTGCGGCCACTTTCAGCACAACCTGGTGCCGCGCTATGCACGAGTGGACACAGAAAGCTACCACCTTGAGTGCATCTGACGGCTCACTCTTTGAAAGAACAGGAGTGAGGTGGGTTCTGGAGGGCGCTCTTCTGGCTTCTTGGCTTGTCCTGCAGAGAGATGTCCAGCAGGTTGAGTACGCCCTTCCTCAGGGCCTGCCCAAGGCTGTGTTGGAGAAGTCAAGTGTCGGGGTTTCTTTGACAAATTTGGCGAGAGAGATCAACTTCCAGAGTTCAGCTTGAAAGTCAAAAATATAAAGCTACACGCTCTATTCAGTGTGGGTGGCGCACGAGGCGTTGGCAAGGAAGCTACTGAGACGTTGTCGGACGGATCCGCGCCCAACCATAACTAGTCGAGCACAAACGATCCTCCACAAAGACACGAATGTCCCAGCCGATTTACACTTTAAGATCTTCGCGGGAGTTTCTGGGTTCATGTTCCCACGGACATTGAGCGGACTTAAGGACTGGACTTAGCCACACAAGGGCTGATTGATCCTGCAGGCTGAGATCTCGGAGATAGCAAGGTATATAATACATGGCGCGCTGCTTGCAAACTGTCCTCATACCCAGACGTCAAACAACTCCCGCTGACACTTCACAACATGTCTGTCCCTGTTCATCTCACAGCACTGAGTCCTCGCGAGGCTGTCACAGATGCCTTGTACCGAGCTATTTATGGAGCCGACACCAATGACTTGGACATGTTTAACTCAGCCTTGACCCCAGAAATCGAGTTCGACCTCGGAGGCAAGATAATGCATGGCGCAGAGGAGGTCAGGGCTGATATCTTTGGGTTGATCGGGCCCATGGACACACTGCACGCCATCAGCAACGTTCGCGTTCATCTTACAGACGACCCGACCAAGGCCAGCCTCACGGCTTACGCAACTAATCAGCACTGCAGACCTGGAGAGGGGCTCGATACCGCCGCGCCCAAGTACACGGCAGGTGTCATGTATTTCATGGATCTCGTCAAGGATGCTGGCGACGACTTGTGGAAAATCCAAAAGTGGACGATCAAGTTTTGCTGGGCACAGGGGGACCAATCGGTCATGAAGAGGGAGTGAGAACGGCCGAGCTTCATTGAGACGTGCTGGAGACCTCTGAATTCTACTACGGAGTGTCGATGTTTCGAAAGTACGAGGGCTTCCAAAGGACGTGGGTGCAAGGAGACGCGCGTTCAGCACCATGTTAAGGACAGTGATGGACAAAGGCCAGAGGCTGAAAGTTGACAGGTTTCGCTCTTATATGATTTTCTTAAGTGAATTTTGAATATAATTAGAGCAGAATATAATAATATAATGAACCCATGCTAGTGAGTGGTGTTTGTTGTCAGGAGAAATTCAACAACAGGGGGAGCTTTGACAGTCGGGATTCACAAGTCCACAATCGGCATTGCACTAATGCATCGTGTCGCCCGCATTAGCTCCATTCTCTGTTGTGCAACATGAAATAAACATTGAACACCGACGCCGGGGCCCAATCCCTCTTGAGCGCGACTCTATTAAAGCGACAAACATTCACAAACACAATGCGACGGCCATGACGTCTGTTCAGCAACGCCTGCAGGCGTCCAGCAAGCCTCGAGCTGGGCAGCCGTCAGCTGGCCCCAGACCGCCCCAACAACCGCCATCAGCGAACGCGCATGGCGCGGTGCCGACAGCCTCGCCTTTGTCTCTATTTCTGACAAATCTGCGACTCTTGGACCTCGATCGAAGGCGCGACTGGCCGGATATATCGACACGAACCTTTGCCACAGGCACGACTACAGCTCAGGGGCAGAAGAAGCGGGTGCAGAGCGTGGAATGGGCGTTGTTCCAGCTGTTTGCCCTCTGGGACCCAGAGGAGACGGCAAACGCAAGACCCCCTATGACTCCTCGTCGATACTCCTGACTAACATTTGAACAGAAGCTGAAGCCCTATTTCCCGCCACTCGATCAAGTACAGTCTATCAACCTTCGCGCTGCGCTGCTCCGCTCCCTCGAGAACGCCAAGAAGAACGGCGTTCTAGGCCGCGATGCCCTTCTCCGAAAGACCATGCTAGACGAGTGCAAAGGCGAGCGGTTGGAAGAAGTCTTGGCCGCATTCTCCGCGGCAGTCCTGAGGAAGGTCGCGGTGGACCAGCTACAGGGCCACCCAGCGCTGTCACTTACTTTGACACTGGAGAACAAGGGTTACAATGACGACAAGAATGAGCTGTCCACACTGATTCTGGCGCACAAGCATTCGCTGGGCAAGATCAAGGAAAGAAGACGAGATACCACCAGGAGATACCGCCACTTTGAGGGACTGCTGGGCGTCAAAGAAAGAGGTCTCGCCCAGAGAAAGGAGGAAGCCCTGCGTCGGGAACAGGGCGGACCCGGAAAGACGATATCTGAGGAGGCCAGAGCTGAGATGGCCAGACTCGTGAGAACCAACTGGACAGGAAATGAGAAGTGGATGAACATCCTTGTCCAAGGGGACGCAACAGAGAAGAAGGACGGACCGTTCGGTATGCCGCTCGATCGAGTGTGGAGGCGGGTCGAGCAGGATAGGCTGGGCGAGGTCGAGGCGAAAGATGCTGGGCTTCTGGAGCAGCTCCACGGGCGGGTGACGATGCACCGGGAACGACTCGACAAATGGCAGCGCTTTCGCGCGAGCATGTACGGTGAAAGGCCTGCGCAGACGGCATCGAGCTCGAAAACCAAAGCCGAGTCACAAGGGAAAGGCATGGATCTTGGGCTTGGTGCGCACGAGGAGCTGAGGCTGTGCAGAGCGACGGGGACCAGCAAGACTCCAAGTCAAGGACTACGACTCACCAGTGACTATCAGGAGATGCTGCAAGGACTGAAGGACGAGCTTGCCGAGGCTGGGCACAAGCCTAGCCCGTTACCCTTTCTTCAAGCAAAGGGGAAAGGGAAGAGAATCTCCATGGGCACGCAAGAGTCAATTAGCGAGATCTCGGAGCTGAGTGAGTTGGAAGACGACACCATGGATCGATCACCAGATGAAGGTCTCGTTCATTCTGTCCCGGCAATGAACGACGAGCAAACCATACGCCCCGGCCTCTCACGAGCCAGCTCTTCAAGCGAGGGACTGAGCAGTCCTTCAAAGCCGAGGCGCTGCCAAAATTTCACAGACGATGACGACGATGAGGCCGGCGACGGTGAAGACGACGATACCGTGCGCCTCGACTTCCAACCCAAGCTCAGGCCAGACACAAGTCTGTCCCCGATTCGGCGGCAAAAGACGCCCATTCAGCAAGCCGCGCCGTCTCTCACACAGGCTGCTGCTGACCGGATCCTCGAGTCCATGAACGACGCATCACCTTCCCCCAAGAAGAAGTCCAGACCTAGACATACGTTGTCGTTGGCCGATAGAACCCGTCTCTCAATGGCTCCTCGTGGATCATCCATCTTCCTCGAAGAGGAAGAAGGCGAGGGGGGCTCAGAAACCAACAAGCCTACCCCCGCTACTACGTCAGCTGAAACGACGGAAACTCTCGAAAACGACATTCTGGAGGATCTAGCTGCTCGCACTCGCCGCAGCATGGCTGGCTTCGAGAACGCGCGGCAAAAGGCCCAGGTGGAGCGACGGAGATCGCAGAGGAAGTCTAGAGTCCCCCCGCGGCGCGAAGGGAGCTACTTCCCCAAGCTGGAGGAGCAGGACACCCTGACGGAAGAAATGATCGCAGAGGAGGACATGGAGGCTGTCTTTCGCTCGAGACCCAAGATCCAGGCGAGCCCATTGCCAAGTCCGACGAGGGAAGACTTTGGCGATTATTGAAGCCTTCCACGGATGTACCTGATATACAACATTGACCTTGCATAATCTCTATGATTCATAACATGGTATTCTAACAAGTCCCTCCTTTAATGTACAGTATTACACGTGTACGCGCTCGCACACCCCTTTTTCACCAGCCTTGCTTCTTCATCTCGCGCACCCGTCTCGTCGTCGCTTGGAAACCATCCTTGAACCTTTTCCTCCACCTGAGCATCCTCAGCCTCTTCCTCTTCATGCCTGGTCGCTCGTGAAACTTCTGCTGAGTAGCGAGCCGCTTGATCTTGCTCAGGGACACGAGGCGTTGCAGCGCCTTGAGAGCAGCCGGTAGTCCCAACGACTGGTCGACAAAGACGGTGCGTCCGGCGACGGGAGCGGTGCGCATGCGCGGCTGCTTCAGGGGGTCTGCCGAGGTGGTAGCCACCAGCGGCTCCATCTTCTCCGAGACGATTTTGTGAATGTCGACGTGACGGGTGGCGTCGTAGGCAAAAGGCGAGGGAGCCGCTGGCTTCGTCGACTCTCCGGGCTTCGCATTCGTCGCAGCTTCGGCGGACGGGGGAGGCGGAGGAGGCGGTGGCATGTCGGCGTTGGGGGGGACTTCTGCACTCGACGCGGGCGGTTCCGATGATTGGGGGTTCTCGGTGCTGACGAGTGGCTCCTCCGTCGGCGTTGCGGTCTGCGGTTTGGGAGGAGTGTAGTTCCCGACCAGAGGATTGTGACGGACAGGGCGATCCTTGGCGAGGAGTCGACTTGATGTTGTCAGAGGCCGCATGGTGAGCGTTGATGTGAAGGCGCGAGGCGCCGGTGCGCGCGAGAGCAGCATGCTGCTAATGCGAGGAGCCGACCTGATATATCTGTTAGAGTGATTGCATCTTCCAAAAGTCAATTGGACCTACATGGTGGTGGTTGCGCCTGAACCGGCGGATCTCGTGATGTCGACCAGCTCTGTGCTGAGAGTCGATGCTCGTAACGCGATCTCGAAAAGTTGCCCGGGCCGGAACAATGTGGACCCGAAGGCGGCAACATCTTGTCCCGGGTTGGCAATCCGTACCCGTGCGTCCGTGCCACAGGTCGCTTATGCTCATCAACGACATGAACTCATCCGAGCCACACACCGCGGATAGTACGCAATGCTTCCCACCGCTCGTTCTTTCGGGCAGAATGGAATGCGCCTCGGGCATTTTCAGATCTAGTCAGCCTTGCCGTTCATCATCCTCCATGCGCGAGTGACGATCCCTCGCGTCCAACTGTCGGTCCATATGTTGCCGAGCCCAAATCGCCTATCTGACCAACCACTGTTTGGCTACGTTCCAGTTTGCATTAAAGTTCGACATCCTTGGCGCGGTTAAATCATTCCGCGCGCGGAACTGTCAATAGTAGCCTGGTCATTCTCCCACGTTTCCGCTTCAGCCGCACAACATCATCAAGCTTCCAAGATCTTGGCTGAACGTCCTGTCCAACCAGAACGATGCATCTGTCGATGCTGGGCGCAAGGCAATCGGGCAGAACTTGAAGCCGCAATGGCCGACATGATGCTGATCGCTACGTATGATGTTTCGCACACAGTATATGAAGGCCCGAGGGTTGCCCTCTGATAGACTGACTGACAGTTGCTGTTGGCCTGCGACCTCACATAACAAGCACTATCTTGGACTTTGAAAAATGGACTCTGCTTTCGCTGCCATGACGGGCCCTCAGGGCCCAGCCGTCACATTTGCACCTCTCCTGAACAATGTCGTCCACTTGGCGGCGGCTGACTTGGACGCTTGTAATACCGCGGCCGATCATGTTCTTGACTGTGCCGATAGCTTGGGTGGCCTCACCAATGTCTTGAACGCCCCGGAAGAAGACCTGATTGCTTGTGTCTGCTGCTCTTCTGGGACACTCCTCGCGGACGGTTACTCGAGCTGCTATGATTACTTGACTGGGGCGCCAGGTTACGAAGCCACAGACTACGAGCGTGAGTTCCTCGGCAGATGGGACCCTAGACGAGAGTCACCTACTGAGCGTTATTAGCATACGGAGTCTTCTACACCGTCTGCAACGCCCAAAGTTCATGTGGCGCTTCCAGTTTAACAGCAGACACCACCGAGGAAGACGCCTCTATGGTAACAAGGCCTGGCTACGATGAAGGGCCCGTCACCGCCACTGCTATCATCGATGTGACAACCATCGCCTCTGAGGATTACTTACCGACGACCACCGAGCCGTCTGAATGTTGGGACATGATCTCCACGTTTGACTCGTGTGAAGCGGAAACAGCCGGCTTCGCTACCATGCCGTATGCCGTGCAAGCATCCTGCTACTGGTGAGTCTTCTCACATAACCCAGACACCCTGTGAGCAGACATTGACTGTTGTAACAGCTGCGGTGGCTCCGGACAATGGACCGACGAGATCGACTCGTCTGCGTCTGTATGTGCCAAGTGGGCAAGCACTGGTGAACCTTACACCGTCTATCCTGGTGAGTCTTCAGCCGCACTGGCTTTCTGTAGCGTTCCATCATTGACCCGTCTTCTTAGTCGCAACACGCTTCGCCACCTTCTGCGAGGACTATGATGACGTGTGCGAGTCTAAAGAGACTGGAACGGCTACTGTCACCGATGCAGAGAAGGACAATGAGCCAACTGAGACGGACGCTCAGGATGCGGAAGAGACTACTGATAACCCTGATGCCGCTGCGTCGGTTAGAGTAGGGTACGGCGCTGCGGCGGTGGCTGCGCTCGCGCTCGGGATGGTTATCTGATTAATGAATCAATGATAGTTGTCCTGAGACGTGTTGAACATGCACGAGACCAATGACAAATCGTCTTCGGAATCTATTCATTTTATTTCATCAGGTCAACGTTGACCCGGCGAAGGGCATCGACTGCCCAGGTAGGATAGTCTTTTTTATCCTCGTACAGGTTTCCGAAGAACTCTTTGATAAAGTCGGGGAACCTCTGAGAAATGATTGACTCCCTTATCTGCCGCATGAGATTCAGCTGGTAGTACACGTTGTGAATCGTCAACAGATGCGCCCCAACCGTCTCTTTGGCCGAGTTGTGGTGCACAAAGGCCCTCGTCACTGCCATGCCCCCCTTTTCCACACTGAGACAGCAATTGCACCCGCATCCTGTCTCAACAGGACCAAAGTCGTGCGCGAATCGGGCGTTGCGCATGTTCAGTACCCCATGGCGAGTGACGGCGGCGCCAAAGCGTGCTGTACGCGTAGGCCACACGCAGTCAAACATGTCTGCACCAAGGGCTACACTCACAACGAGATCCTCCGGAAACCCAATACCCATGACATAGCGCGGCTTCAGGTCAGGAAGTAGTGCTGTGCAGGTCTCGACGACGCGGCAAAAGTCGTCCTTCGCCTCACCACCGCTCAACCCACCAATAGCGATCCCAGGCGTATCTCGCTTCACCATCTCCTCGCAGCACTCCTTCCTCATCTCCAGATCCAGTCCTCCCTGAATGATGCAGAAAAGGTTTTGTGTCTCCGGCTTTTTGTGTGCTGCTATGCATCGGTCTAGCCATCGCACCGAGCGTTCCATGGCAAGGCGCATGCGTGCCGCGTCGGGAGATGTCGTGACGAGGACATCGTCAAGCTGCATCATAATGTCGCTGCCTATCGAATTCTGGAGGCTCATTGAGTGTTCGGGCGTGAGAAGCATAGGCGAGCCATCATGAGGACTGAGAAAGCGGACGCCTTCTTCTGTGATCGTGGCGAGCTCGAGGAGTGACACCATTTGGAAGCTGTCAACCCGTCAGTCTAGATCTTCCGCCATGACAGGATGTGTCGTACCCCCCGCTATCCGTCAGAATGTTGTGATCCCATCCTTGTAGTTTATGGGCACCTCCAACAGCGTCCAGGGTCTCCTGACCAGGCTTGAGACCAAGATGGTAGGTGTTGTTCAGGCATAGTCTGCAGGACGTCTGTTCGAGCTGCTCATATGTGAGGCCTTTGAGAGAGGCTTGGGTGGCCACTGGCATGAATAGAGGTAGCTGGACTGGGCCATGCGGTAACGTGAGGTTCGACGCTCGCGCTCTGGTTGTCTGTCAGTGGATCTATTAGTATCGCACTGACAAGCTTCAAGAGAAAGTGCACTCTTACGTTGCATTTTGCTACTAGCTCAAACTTGAGCGCAGGTGACTCATAAACGTTGAATGCCATTACCATCAAGTGTGTTCTATAGCTGAGGACTGTGCAAGTAGAGGGTGCTCAACAGCCGACAGCACATGTCCTAGGAATATTTTCGAACGTTCCGTGGTTGCCTGAGATTTGATCTCAAATGGGATCGATGCAGCACCGGGTAGGTCGATGGACCTGCAAAACTTCCCAAAAAGGCAAAGTCGCACTCGACCTCGAAGGTGTCCGGCTCAACCCCGGTCCATCGCCAAACCTCGAAATTTCCCCATCGCGTCTTGGGAGGCCATCAAGTCAGTGCATCAAGCACGATCAACAATTGACGATGGCCAGCTCAGTGTCGCCCGGCGCGGCGCTGCTGCGCTCGTCGCGCCTGTTCGCCATGCCAAAGGCCCAGCCCGAACTCATGACGAACACCCTCGCCTCCGAGACCGCGACTCGCAATGTGCCCCAATACCAAGCCATCACCTCACCACTGTCGTCCCGTGAAAAGGGTGACTGGGGACTCAAGCGCCCTCTTCCCCTGAAGCAGACTATGGCCACGACGACGCCGCTCGTGAAGATTAGGCAGTTCGACTCGATTGAGAAGATTACCGACTACGGCTCGGCAGCAGACCACGTCATGAGTCTCGAGAAGTTTGGCGAAATGAGGGTCGCAATGACGGTACCGGTGCCCCAATCGAGGAACATTGGCGCATTCGCTTCGGTGGAGCACGATCCCTTGAGGTCGGTCTTTGAGGAGGACCTCGACATTCTCACCAACGATCGCAGTAAGGAAGCTGTGGCGAAGAGGTGGAAGTTCAACGGCCCTTGGCTGGCCATGCTTAGCGAGGGAGAGTTCAAGAAGTTTATGCGGAAGCAAGTCCAGCCTCGGAGATCGGAATTCCGCACGTATTTGAGGGAAGTGCTCGCCCAGAAGATGACGAACGAGGCGCGCCACAAAGCCAGGGAGGACGGCTCAACTGCTGTGACCACTACCACGGCCAAGGACGTCACGGACGCCGAGTACGACCACTTTGTCAGGACGCTGCGTGACTCGAGAGCCGAGCTGTACGGCTACGTGTCCGATTTCCTCGACCTGCCACCTGTCACGCAGGTTGGCGTTGCCGATGCCATATACGCCAAGGCTAACTCCGAGTTCAGTCCCTATGGGATGAATGGGCCTCCCCCGAGCCACCCTTCTGCCGGTATTGGCTATCTTCGTACAACAGCCTTTATGGAGAACCATCCTGTCTACGGACCTCAGGAGCAGAAGACACCCACTCTGGCCCGCATTATCCGCCCCAGGCACAAGAACGCGCAAGCCAACATTGGTGTGGGCGGTTTCATTGCAGAGATACCCGCTGGGTCGAACGAGTTTACGAAGCGTATGCTGGGCGGGCGGTACGGAAGCGCCCACCACACGATCAAGGGCGTCCAGCAACTGGACCTGGACACTTACGGTGGTGCCAAGGCGTACGTCGAACCGTCCAAGGCTGTCGTCAACTCACGCGGATCCGTCGTCATCTCAACGAACGTGGCCAAGGAGGATGCGAAGCTCATTGCGGATGAGAAGAAGGGCTTCAGGTCGATATACAACAACAAGGAGATCAGGCGCACCAAGGCGGCTGCTGCCGAGGAGAAGGAGAGGGAGCGTGCTGCACAGCTCGAGGAGGCAAAGCGCCCCGAGACAGACATCCTAGGCAGCTCGGAGACGTACGGCCTGAGCTAGGTGTATAATGTGTTTCTATGTACATGTATAGTATCAATTGTAGAAGCGTTGGAACATTCATCAAAGACGTTGCTTGCCTTTGTACAGACCACGGAGTACTGATTACTAACCCAGTCGCAAGTGGGGCCATTGAATGGCCAAGACCGATGGCCGATTGAAGTCACGTGCGCTCATCCTCCCACAGCCCTAACACGAATTGCGTCCGGGCCCCACTGCACGTTGGGAGCACCAAAATTTGGGCTGCGCTGGTCCATCTCGAAAAGCCTCCTTTCAACGCACGACTAACCACCACAACCACCCTCACAGCCCCCCCAGCCAATACCGCCAACATGGGTCGCGTTCGCACCAAGACCGTGAAGAAGTCCGCCAAGGTCATCATTGAGCGTTACTACCCCAAGCTCACCCTCGACTTCGAGACCAACAAGCGCATCTGCGATGAGATTGCCATCATTGCCTCCAAGCGCCTCCGCAACAAGATTGCCGGCTACACCACCCACTTGATGCGCCGTATCCAGCGTGGTCCCGTCCGCGGTATCTCCTTCAAGCTTCAGGAGGAGGAGCGTGAGCGCAAGGATCAGTACGTGCCCGAGATCTCGGCGCTCGACTTCGCCCAGCTCAGCGACGAGGGCCGTCTCGAGGTCGACTTTGAGACCCGCGACCTGCTCAAGCACCTTGGCGTATGTATCTTGATAATGCTCAATCTGTTCTTGATTCTAACAAACGCAGTTCGACAACATCCCCATCAACGCCCAGGCCGTCTCCCAGCAGCAGCAGCCCGAGCGTGGTCCTCGCCGCTTCAACGACCGCCGCTAAGCGACTCTCGCACGGACGATGGAACAACAAAAATAGGGGTATGGGGCGTCTACGGGGCGAATTTATGCATGTTACGACTTTTTACGGGCTCTGCTTTTCTCACGGCAACATACGGTCCCCCGGGGGGAATCTCGGATTGGCGACAGTGAGTGCATACTAGGAAGATCTCAAAGACAGGTCTTTATACCCCCTCAAGGTGTCGTTGATTCCTGGACCCAGCGTCCGGGATGATACTTGATTGCCAAATCTCTCCCTCGCCGCTCTGCTGTGGTGATGTTGAACCAGGTGTGATGCCGTTCCCATGACTACATGCTGGTGGTACCAAGCCGTTCAACGGTTGCCGTACGTATTCATTTGTGCGCTGGTACCGCTGGTCACCATGTGTTCCTCTTCTCGTAGAACTGCACTTGCGCAGTCTCGTAGCTCATTTCATCAGATTCGGATTGTCCTCGATCTTACTTCTGTAGCCCTCCACCATCATGTGGTCGCCATCTTCATCCTCAAAGACGCCAGTCGGGGGTGCTGACTCTACGACGTGCTCCTGTAGCATCACACCCACCGCGGTCTTTGCGCCTGGCTGAAGACTGCCAACCTCGCCGCGCTCGAGGGCAAGCTTTGCACCATCCCGCATAGACTGCCTTTCGTCCTCAAGCTTCATCTCGCTCAGCTTCCGGGCTGTAGCGTCTTCTTCCGTTTCTGGAGCCGACGAACTTGGCTCCTCGTACAGATAGATTTCGATGTCTGGGATGCCAGCTCTCTCCCAGGCCGCTGTCTCGGATAACTGGACCTTGACGTAGAGGGCTCGTCGCTTGCATTTCTGCGTGCACCACATCTCGACCTCCTTCCTTCTCACGATGCCGCCCGCACCAGGCGCAAGTGTCCATTCTCCACCTCTGCCGGTTTTGCGATTCTCGCGGGGGCACAAGACATAGCCGCAGAGGTCGTTGACGTTCCTCTCTGCTATCAGGTCATCGTAGTCGGACGGCTGGAAGAGGCGGATATGGTTCCTGAACTCGCGCGCGTCTGTTGGATTGGGTTGACTTGCGACCGTAGTGTTTGGTGGGAATGTGGAAAGGTAAACCAGCGACGAGAGGATTTGCGCCTCGAGGTCTTTGCGATGCTGTAGGATCGTGGCGTGCTGGACGGCAAGAGCGCGGGCGTCTTCTTTGGAAGGGCGCGATGGCTGGCGAATCGATTTGGGGATGATATAGTCGTCCATTTCCTATCGTTTAAGTGACTCTGGCACGGTATGTTGGCAGGAGAAGTGTGTTGTTGATGCACAGGTTTTACCGCTCGTCGCGAACTGCCTCAGAAGCCTGATGGCCTAGAGCGTGAGGTGGGACAAACTTCCAGTCATCACAAGGAGGTAGTAGCAGATTTGTCACTCGACCGTCGAGCTCCACTGTCTAGCAGACGAATCATCAAACAAGTGCACCCGAGTTTGATACCTACACAGCTAGCGACTAGGAAACACCATGGCGATAAAGACACCTTTTCAGTCATTATTGAACAGGACGTCGTTGAGAAGTACTGGCCAAGGCCACAGTACCAACCGCAATACGCGCCACCCTGCCACGCCAGAGTCTGGGCTACCCTACGTGCATGTGCAAACGGACATGTCGAGTCGGATGATGATGACGCTGACTCGCTGGCGTTAGGAGGGACCCCAGACTGTTACAGCGACCGGCTAGCTATCATAGTGGCGCTTTTAGATCGATCGTGGCCTATTGGCGCATTTGCATAGTCCACGATGGCATTCGTGGGTGAATACCGGGGTCCAGTACTTGGACACGTCTGGTTTCAGCCTGCGATGATTGCAGCAGCGACACTAGACAGCGTCAGATCGGCTAAGCTGTCTGTCCGACGTAGTTGTTCGACCAGAAAGAAGGCAGCGATGCGCACAACCGTCCGGCTGATGTTAACCAGCGTATCTTGTAGACACCACTAAGTAGACTAGCTTGCGATGTTCCTCGTGGATACTCCTTGGTACTAACGTAGTGGTAGAGGGGCAGTGAGGCTGGGGAATTCGCTGACGTCGTCAAGTCGCGCCAGATCTACATCATCATCACTAGGCCAAGCTGCTGGGCCACGCCTTTGTCAATCGCGAACTGCATAAGCAGCCGTTGAACTCTCGCACCGGCCTTCGTTGTCTCTGGAATTATTAGGATCATCGAGGGTTACATGTGAGCCTTACCCTGTGCATCCAAGCATCTCGACAGAGGCAGGAACAGACAGCTCCCCACAGTCCAAACCTGGCCAGGCTGCCCGCCCATTTGAGCTGACGAGCACTGCCCCACCCGCCAATTGATGCGGAGCTGCCTGCCTGCTTGTGCTCCTCCAAGTCCAGTCCCAACCTTGACGCTCGTCGTCAGTTCGACTCGTCCCCAGTCAGTCAAAGTCGTCCTCACCACTTTCCATCCCTATTCCGACGTAGCGACTCTAGGGAATAAACACGACGCCTGCCAATCAATCCGGTGTGTGCTTGGCACACTCTCCGCCACAATGGCCGCTCTATTCCGCGTCAAGGCCCTCTACGAATACATCTCCCCACACGAGGACGACCTCAACTTCGACGCCGGCCAAGTCATCACCGTCACAGAAGAGGAGGACGATGACTGGTACGGCGGTGCGTACACCGATGCCGACGGCAACAAGCGCGAGGGCATCTTCCCTCGTAACTTTGTCGAGAAGATTGAGCCGGCCGCCCCGCCTCGTCCCACGAGGACCAGAACCAAGAAGGAGGAGCCTGAGCTGACAGCTGCTGCACCCGTGCCCGTGCCCGCTCCTGTGCCGCAATCTCAGCCAGAGCCCGATGCGACGAGGGAAGAGGACCGGCAAAAGCCTCAGCGGCAGCAGTCTGGCGAGATCGAGCAACAGAGCTCTTCCGAGCCAGCAGCTCCCGAGCCCCCAGCTCCAGTACCAGCCCCTGCTGCCGCCACGAAGCCCGTTGAAGAGTCTACAGCTCCTCCTCCCAAGAGGACCGAGCCGGTTGCTGTTCCAGCTGCCAAGGAAAAGGCTGCGAGCCCGACCCCGCCCGTGTCCGACAAACCATCCAGCAATTCCTTCAAGGACCGCATAGCAGCCTTCAACAAATCGGCTGCGCCGCCTGTCGCGCCATTCAAGCCTAGCGGACTTAGCACCAGTGCGGGCAGCAGCGGCGGCGGCGCTAGCTTCATCAAAAAGCCCTTTGTTGCTGCTCCTCCTAGCCGCAACGCTTACGTCCCGCCCCCGCAACAGGCGCCTGTCTCCAAGGTCTATCGACGGGACGAGGATCCCGAGATCCGAGAAAAGGAAGCCGAGAACAAGGTTCAGGCAGAGAAGGCTGGGCTGGTGCCTCACAGCGACGTAGAGCAAGAGGGCGAAGAGGGCGAGGACCAGCCTAAACCCACTACCCTCAAGGAGCGCATCGCACTACTCCAGCAGCAACAGAGGGAGCAGGCCCAACGTCACGCAGACTCAGCTGCCAAGAAGGAAAAGCCAAAGAAGCCGGCCAAGAAGTCTGAGCCTGTCCCAGTTCCCGCGACCGCGGCCGGGGAAGCTGAGGACGAGGATGTCGCAACACCCGTCTTGTCACCGCCCGCTCGCACATCAACCGAAGAGTCAGCCGCTTCGAGAATATCGACCGAGGAGACTCGAACATACGAGCCGCCACCAACTCGCCGCAAGTCCACCGTCAGGCCGCCGGTGCCTCAAGCCCATGATGGGAATGAAGCCGATGTGTCGGGTGCCGGTGACACCACGGAGGGTCATGACGAGACTACGGAGCGGGAAGACAACGAAGAGCCGGCTGGACAGCCAGCGAGACCACAAGTACCGCCTGCCTCCGCTCCAAGTGTACCTCCACGACAATCTCTAGAGGCACAGCGTGGACAGACGGCCGATGTCGAAGAGGAAGACGATGAGGGGGAAGAGGCAGAAGAGGAGGACGAAGAAGAAGAAGAAGAAGACGTGGATCCCGAAGTCAAGCGTAGGGAAGAGCTGCGTGCACGTATGGCCAAGATGAGTGGTGGCATGGGATTCGGTGGCATGTTCGGCGGGCCTATGCCTAGTGCTGCTCCGGCTCCGAAAAAGAAAAAGCCAGCGACTACGCCCAAGACTGAATCGGCCCCGATCGTGGAAGACGACGAGGAGCCCATGTCTCCCTCAGCTGCTCCGCCAGTACCTACGATGATGGCCATGCCTGGGATGGGCGGCCCGAGGAAGTCGGAAGATACAGCACGGTCAGTTGAGGATGAGCCAGCTGCTGCTGCGCGTGGGCCTCCACCTTCCGTCCCTTCAAGACAGCTACCGGCGGAGCAGAGAGAAGAGGAAGAAGAAGAGGAAGAAGAAGAGGAAGACGACGAGGAGACGCCAGCAGTGACCCCGGTCATCAGTGGTGAGTTACTATCACACATTGTAAGAATGGTGAATAACCCTGACAGTGACTGGAGGAGTACCAAGGGCGGTCCCCCCTGTACCTGGAGGTCGACCTGCACCACCTCCCGTCCCGGCAGAAGGTGAGCCAGCAGTTGAATGATGGAAAATCAATTCTGACATGTGTAGCTCGTCCACCACCCCCTCCGCCCCCAGCAGCCGGGCCTGACTCACCAACCGACGGATCGGCCTCCGACGACGAACTGTCCGGTGCTGCCAGAGAACAGGAGCCTGAGAGTGCAGGTGTCGAAGCTCCCAAGGCACCTCGATTACTACCTCCCATGCCACCCAACCTGTCCTCGGCTCCTCAATTACCAGCTCGCTCTCCTCCCACATCACCCAGGACGGAAGACCTCCCGCCCATGTCCCCCGTCGTTTCTGGCAACAAGCGTAACAGCAGGCCGCCACCTCCGGTTCCTGGCTCTGCACCTGCGCCACCGCCATCCAGTAGCCGACCACCTCCTCCACCGCCTCCTGGCGCCGGTGGCCTCAGTCGGCAGTCGACGGCTGACGTGCAGGTACCACCAGTGCCGATGCCTGTCAGGCCGCCTCAAGCCGGCGAAGAGAATGAGAGCGAAGCTACAGAGTATGAAGGGGACTACGACACCGACATTGGCTCCTCGGTGCCTCACAAGGACGCACTCAAGGCTCACACGCGCGAGTCCAGCCAAGAGCTGCAGTCGCCTGTCGATGTGCCTCCCTCGGCACCGCCTCAAGTGCCGTCGGCAGCAGCGCCGCGGGCAGTGCCACCGCCTGTCCCGATGCAACCCCCTCAGTCACCATCCAGCAAACGTCGCTCTGTGGATGTCCCGCGAGCCGCTCCTCCGCCACCGCCTTCCATGGAGGCTGTGTCGCCGGGAGCCACGCCGAACGAGTTCTCATCCTACAACTACTCTGCGCCGACGCCCACTCTACTGAGCAAGACGCCGCGAATCGAGGAGGAGGTGTATTTCCCCGACCCACGGCAGGCCCAGCAGCCACCTGCGCAGTCGCCGCCGGCGGGGCGAGCGCCGCCGCCCCCAGCTCCCAGCGGACGAGGCCGTCAGTCGCTTGATGTCGGAAGGAAAAGCATGTCCGCACGTCGTTCAACGGACCAGCAACGTCCTGCCGGCGAGTCAGGATTCATTGCGGACGACATTGACCTGGCGGTGCAGAGTGGATGGTGGAAGCAGGCCGGCCAGGTCCCGCCTGTGCTGCAGGGCAGGCGCGACATTTTCTTCGAGTCAGACGAGTCGACCACGACAAACCAAGGGTCTAAGACGATTGTCACGAGGGAAACATGGATCCTGTTCCAGGACTACTCTCAAACGATCATCACCGCCCGGTATGACCCTTACGACCCCTCTGATGTAGAGCTGGATCAACGTCATGAGCCCCCGCCGCGACCGTTGCGCCAAGACGAGATGGAAGACTTTTACGAGCGCTTTGGTCTACCCATCTCCACCGCCGCCAGCTCCAAGAAGGACAGTGTTGTTGGAGATGGCACGCCCATGGGCCTTGTGCTGGAGCTCCTGCGGCCGTTCAAGGATGCGCTCCGACCCATTGGCAGCCGTGCATTTGGCGCCCTCGTATACTCTAACATGGCCAATGCCTCGACGCAACAAAACGACGTGATCCGCCCCGGCGATATACTGTCCATCCGCAACGCCAAGTTCCAGGGCAAGCACGGGCCGATGCACGCCAAGTACAGTGTCGAGGTGGGCAAACCCGACCACGTGGCCATTGTGGCCGAGTGGGACGGCACCAAGAAGAAGGTCCGCGCCTGGGAGCAGGGGCGTGAGAACAAGAAGGTGAAGATGGAGAGTTTCAAGCTCGATGACCTCCGGAGCGGCGAGGTGAAGATCTGGCGAGTAATGCCCCGGAGCTGGGTCGGCTGGAACACGCAGGCCTAGTGGGTTCAGGCGCGCATGGAGGGGAGATTGCCAGACGTCCCGATGGAGGAATGGCCTGATCGATACAAGTATGATAGTAGCAGTGATGTCGTTCGATGCGGTGTTTGTCGATAGGTTCAGCATTGGAGACGTTTATACATATCATGACTCTGAACGGGCCTTCGCTGGGTACACATATCACATATGCACAAATGCAGACATACCTATAGTCCGCCAGCCCTCGCTAATTTGTTGTAAGTAATCCACGTGCTGTCAAGCCTCACGTCCTAACTGATGACTGTCCTAGCTACGCCTATTGCATAGCGACTCGAGACGCATCGGAGAGGCGGAGGATTTCGCTCACTCCTACCATTCACATCCATGGGTGCCGATCCAGGGACCTTTTCCCAACAATGGATGGGGGTCGCACCGGGTCTGTCTTGTTGCTGAAATGGTCATAACTGCCTCGGCCGATGTACGGAGAGGAAGCAGGGGAACTATTGAGTGGTTTTACCGGGGCTGACCCAAGCGACGCAGCTTTCCCACTGATCCTGCCAATCCACACTAACTCAAGTATAGAAGCTGAGTTTGATGTGCTCCAGCCTCGAATCCAGACTGCGACATCACGCCGCCAGCTAGGGCTAACATTGATCTCTAAGGGATACCTACGCAAGCAGAGACTGCTAGTAATGAGAACCGCTGGAAAAGACTGTTGCTCTTCTAAAGCTGGACTGAGCGCCAAGGAGCATGCCGTTCTCGCCGACACATTGATCCACAAACAGGCCATGCGCGCGCGTGTGCGGCTGCGCGTTGCATGAAGAGGCTCCACCCCGAGACCGAGATATGGTGCCATCTGGATCTGATTAGATCTGATGGTCCACTGGGGCACGAGAACGGCCGGGAACGACGGTGAGACGATTCCGGCGAGGCCTTTTTTTTTTCTACAGGGAGGAGAAAATCTCGAGGCATCACGGGTCCTTCGGTGGAATAGTACTTGTAGCTGCTAGCCTGTCCTGCCACTCGAGTGTGTTTTTCTCCCGCTTCCAGCCTCCGACAAACCTCGATACTCGACATGACGCCGTTCGACAGCATTAAGTCCACGTTTGGACGAAACAAGTCTTCCAACAATTCTGGTGAGGATCCAGTGCAGGTCAGCACTGTCGTGGACCCAAAGGACGAAGAAAGCCCCGTCGACGAGGTCGCACGCAACAATGTGGCAGAGGATGCCCAGCACGGTGTGCAGGCCGTCGAAGCTACCACCTTGGTTTGGAGCAAGGGCTCTCTGGCTGCTGCCTTTGTCTTGTAAGTCAATGATGGGCCCTCTTGGGAGGCGACACCTAACAAGAGGTTCACTTGGCTCACAACAGCAGGATGTGGTGCGTCTACCTTGTCAACGGCTTCCAGTCCAACGTCGGAGGCACTCTCCAGCCCTACGCGGTCTCCGAGTGGAACGCCCACTCGATGATCACCGTCATCAGTGTGGTGACAAACTGCATGATGGCCGCCGTCTACATACCACTGTCGAAGATCCTGGACGTTTGGGGCAGGGCGGAAGGTTTCCTCCTCATGGCAGCGTTGGCCACCACAGGCATGGGCTTGATGGCCGGCAGCGGGAACCTTGCCACTTATTGCGTTGCCAATGTACGTCGACAAAGCCTCCCCTTTTTTCCTAGCCCCGAGGCACAGACAACCTAACAATATCTGACGCAGGTATTCTGGCAAGTCGGCTGGTCGGGCCTGATCTACTCCATCGACGTGATCACCGCGGACTCGACCAAACTCCACAACCGAGGACTCGCCTACGCATTCACATCGTCGCCCTACATGATCACGGCGTTTGCGGGGCCCAAGTCTGCCGAGGCCTTCCTCAACGGACCCGGCTGGCGATGGGGCTTTGGCGCCTTCACCATCATCCTGCCCGTCGTCGCGGCACCAATGTACCTGCTGCTCAAGTGGAACCTGCACAAGGCAAAGAAGAGGGGTCTCCTGGTCGCCAAGCATACAGAGAGCCAGAGTATCCTCCAGACTCTCAAGTGGGGGTTCATCGAGTTTGACAGTGAGTTCTCCTCGAGGGTGGAAAAAAGGGGGGAGAGAGTGCCATGCTAACAAGCACACAGTCGCCGGCTCTTTCCTGTTCGCGGCCGGACTCATCATCTTCCTCGTCCCCTTCAACATTGCCGAGTCTGCCCCTCAGGGTTGGCGCACGCCCTACATCATCGCCATGATCGTCGTCGGCTTCGTGCTCCTCGTCCTCTTCGGCCTGTGGGAGCGCTTCGTGGCGCCCGTGCCCTTCTTCAAGTACGACTTGCTTGTCGACCGCACCGTGCTCGGCGTGTGTCTGCTCGATTTTATCTACATGATCGCCTACTCGTGCTGGGCGGGCTACTTCTCGTCCTTCCTGCAGGTCGTCAACAACCTACCGCCCAGCGAGGCGGGCTGGATTGACAACACCTTTACCATTGTCTCGGGCGTGCTGCTGTTCCTTGTCGGCTGGAGCATGTCCAAGACGGGACGCTTCAAGTGGCTGCTTGTCGTCGGCATCCCGCTCTACGTCTTCTCCCAGGGATTAATGATCCACTTCCGCCAGCCTGGCCAGTCCATTGGGTATCTGATCATGTGCGAGGTGCTCATCAGCATCGCGGGCGCCACCTTTATCCTGTGCATGCAGGTCGGCCTGCTCGCTGCCGTGGACCACCAGTACGTGGCCACGGGCTTGGCCGTGTTGAGCGTGACGGGCAGCGTGGGGGGCGCGGTCGGATCCTCCATCTCGGGGGCGATCTGGACGAACACGTTCCAGGCCAAGCTCGCCGACTGGCTTCCCGCGGATGCCTTGGATAACCTGGACTATATTGCTGGTGATCTGTCGACGCAGCTCAGCTATCCTGTCGGCAGCGAGGTGCGCAAGGTGATTCAGCGCGCGTATGGGTACGGACAGGCGAGGATGCTGGGCGTCGGTACAGGTGTCATGGCGCTGGCTTTTGTCACGCTGTTTATGATTCGCAACTATGATCTGAGGAAGATGCACCAGACCAAGGGAACGGTCTTTTAGACCCGTCTCGGTGGCGAAGCATGATAGGGGCCATACGAAACATTGTGCTTCAGATTTATGACAGAATCGCTTCAAGATAGGTAGAAAGTGTTCGATACAAAAGCAATCAAACTCTGCCAAACAGGAACTGCCGAATGCCATACTGCAGCCCTGCGACAGCCGCACTCCCGTGATCCTCACCGACAAACTCCTTCATTGCCACTCTTTTCACGTTCCTGCAGTCTCGCAATCTCTGTCCAAGTGCCGTCACGCTATCCCTCATCTTGTCCTCCTCAGCGTTGGACAGCCTTGTCTTATAGTCGTCTTCTGACTCGTCGTCTTCTTGGATGGTGTCTTGCTTCATCGAACCCCAAGCCATAATGAGCGATACTGGCCTTTCGATATCATCCCTCGATGTGAATGAAGGCTCGAGGACTTTGGTGAGATGGTCCTTGTTCCACCACACGACCGGGCTGGCGGCGATGATTGTTTCAAACGTTTCCGGTCTCGTGAAAAGTGTAGTCAGCGAGAAAATGCCACCGTAAGAATGGCCGTACAGTGCTCTTCGGCCCAGCTGGACATGTCTGAACAGTGTGCCCTCGACGTGTGTGATGACATCCTGCTTTATGAAAGCCAGGAACTTGTGTGCTTCACCAAACGAGATGTCGGTCCTTGGGTTTCCGTCGCTGTCTAGTGGCATGTCGTACTCTTCGCAGGGCGGCGTGAGATCCGGGCCCCTCCTCCAATCGTACACATACCGAGAGGGAGGGTATCCGATGGCCACAACGACGGTGCGAGCGGCGTTTGTAAATTCCAGCCGTCGGGTGATGTCGACGGCGGTGTAGAAGTACGCGTTGCCGTCCACGACATATCTCCATGGTCAGGGTTTTGATCTGTAGGAAAGAAGAGCCCCCAGGGACCTACAGTGTATTCACAGGGCGCTCATCGTGCGGCACGCGATCAGCTGACCACTGTTGTGGCCATGCGACTTGGATAAGATAGTCTCCTCTGCTGGTCTTGGCCGTGTACTGCAGCGTATTGGGGAGCTGTGCATGGGAGGAGAGAGAATTCATATCTGCCTTCATTGTCGTGATTCTGCCAATTGACGTGCGCAATGCTTCGGGGGGGGGGGGGGGGGGGGGGGGGGGGGTTTTTGGAATGGCCCACCCGGGGCAGGGGCCCGAAAAATAAATTGTGTTAAAGGCGGCCCCGGGGTGAAAGAAATTTTTGGGGGGCCCCCT